>NW_026526777.1:26420719-26585685 GCF_024362965.1 Panthera pardus
CCGTCCTAGACTTCTACAGCAAGCCGGCGGGGAGGCAGAAGGACCTTAAGCTCTTACGCGGTCTTTCTGGCTCTGATCCTACCCTCAATTACAACTCGCTGTCCCCACAGGAAGGGTTATCCAACCACTCTACCTCCCAGGGCTCCCAGCCTGGCCCAGATCCCTGGCCCAAAGGCTCTCTGGCTGGAGACTATCTCTATATTTTTGATGGTTCAGATGAAGGGCTTTCTTTGTCCCCAGGACCAGGAGATATAGATGGCTCTTCCAAGAAACTGTCCCCACCTCCTTTGCCACCCCGAGTCTCTATCTGGGACACCCCTCCCTTGCCTCCCAGAAAGGGGTCTCCCTCATCCTCCAAGATCTCCCAGCCCAATGACGTCAACACTTTTTCTTCGGTCGAGCACCCTCCAGGCAAACTGCTAGGGCGTCGCATCCTAGAAGAGGACGAGGAGCTGGGGGGTGGGGGTCCGGGGCGCCTCCTGGGGCCTGTGGACTATGACGGTATCAATGATGCGATTACACGGCTCAACCTGAAGTCAACCTACGATGCAGAAATGTTGCGTGACACCACCAGGGGCTGGAAGGAGGGCCGGGGGCCCCTGGACTTTGGCAAGGACACTCCCGGAAAACCCGTGGCCCGGAGCAAGACCATGCCCCCTCAGGTGCCGCCCCGAACCTATGCCTCCCGCTATGCCAACCGAAAGAATACGACACCTGGCAAGAACCGCCGGATTTCCGCTGCTCCGGTGAGGACCTTGTTGTGTGCCTTCCGTTCCCCTTCGCAAGTGCCGTTTGGAAACGGAGAGGAGTCCTTTCTTCTTGTTGTTCCAGACCCCAGTCTGCTGCATACTCCCCCTGGTAGTCCTCTCCTCCCCTCTGCCTCTGTCTCCCGGCCCCTGGGCCCTGGCAGGGGAGAGGAAAAGGGACACTAGTAGAGACATGGCTCCTCTTCAGGGCTGAGTTTTGTGCCCAAACAGCCCTTGTGGGGGCAGGTGTTTTGGCATCTCGGTTCCTAGTGTGTAGTAAGGTAAGGACTGAACCAGGCTTAGGGGATTCTTTGTGACCCTGTGGCCGGATGGCCTTGGGGACTGGAGCAAGTTGCTTCTGCTTTCTGACCTGCGGTGCCCAAAATGCTGTGTGGTAATGAGGCTCAGTCACGGCATTAACCAGTGTTTCGTGCTCCCTGGTCACCAGACCCTGGTCCAGACCCCTCAACAACCCTGCCTGATAGTCCAAGGCATGCAGTTCTGGTCTCTCTTGTTTCAAAGCCTGCCGGTACTTGCTCTCTCCCTCTGTCTTTCTCTGTCTCCCTCTGTTTCCCTGTCCCTCTTTCTCTCTCCCCCACCCTCTGCCTCTGCCCCCCCCCCCGTCTCCCTCCCCCTCCCTCTGTCTCTGCCTCTCTCTCTCTCTCAGCTTCTATTTCTTTCTCTCTGTGTCTCTGCCTCTCTCTGTCTCTCTCCTTCTCTCTCTCTTACTCTGGTGAAATATACACAAGATTTACCCATCTTGGCTGATCTGAAGCATCCAGCTCGGTGACATTGACCACATTCGCATTGTTGTGCAGCCATCACCACCGTCCATCTCCTCTCACGGGGAGAATATTTAGCAAACACATGCAGGACGACAGTAATAATTTCGCTTTGACCAGCAGAGTATAAAACAGCACCGTGCCTCCATAGAAGCACAGGTGGGTTCCAGGGCAGCTTTGATCTTTTTTTCTGGCTTAAAAAAGTGTCAGCAGGGGCACGCAGGCAGCTCAGTCGGTTGAGCGTCCAACTCTTGATTTCAGCTCAGGTCTTGATCTGAGGATCGTGGGATCGAGCCCTGTGTCTGGCTCCACGCTGAGCACGGAGCCTGCTTAAGGTTCTCTCTCTCTCCCTCTGCCCCTCCCCTCCCGTTCTCACTCTCTCTCTTAATAAAAAAAAATAAAAAAAAAAAAGTCAGCAGCAGCATCTCCGTGGGTAGGACCTGGGGCCACTTTGAGTTTCACCCTTGGGTCTGGAAACCCTGGCTGCAGAGGGAGTCAAAAGTTACCTCATAACTGATGGCTTCCGTAGGAACAGCGTTCCACTTCATTCCGTCCCTGTTTCCTCCTTATCCATTGTTTAAGGGACACCGGGGCTTTCCCACCATGTGTCCCAGTAATTGGGATCCTTCACAGCCTGGGAAAAGCCACGTGGTCCTTCCTTCCTGTGCTTCTGCGAAGAGAGTCCCCCAAAGCAGGATCGGTTTCTGGGACAAGTCATGACTCTGGAGCTCAGGGCTTTTTAAGGGCCCTGCTTGAGAGGTGGGGCGGCTCCTGCTATTTATAGGGACGGGGAGATTCCTGTTCCCAGCTCTGAGTTCCTCACCCAGAGCTGGGCCTGCTCGGAGTCAGGCCGCCCGGGTAGGTGGTCACCTCTGTCGCTCCCTCTCTCTCTCTCTCTCGCCTCCCTCCACTGCCTCGTCCTTCCCCCAACCCCTGTGTGTCACCAGGGTCCTGAGAGGGAGCTTGGTGCAAAGTCTCCTTGAAGAAGCTAGTACAGAGCAAGAGGCTCTGGCCAGTTCTTAAGGGGCAAATGCGGCCCTGGGCTTCCCCACCTCAGCTCGGTGCGGGGGCTCATCCCACCGGGAGGGGGGACCCCTTGGACCCGCGGCCTATCCCACCGCCCCGCTTCCGCCGGGCTTTCAGACGGAGGGACCCTCCTTATCCCAGGCCTGTGGAGCCAGCTCTGGAAATGGGTGGCTCCAAATGCCAGCCTGGTACCCCCACTGCCAGCCTCTGCCCGGCAGACTCCCCCAGCCAGCATCGGGCGATGCCACCAGGGCCTGCCAGCAGGGCAAACGTAAGTGGCTTTTGTTTTCTTATGGAGCCAGGGAGTGGTACTGAAGGGGCATGAAAATGGCCTTCAGTAGCCACTCTGTTCTCTATCCCCCTCGCCTTCCCCTCCTCTGTCTCTCTGTCTCACTGTCTCTGTCGCTCTCGCTCTCTCACCCTCACTTTTGTGGGTTAATTGCTGACAGTGGTACTATTGTTGTGAGCGGGACACAGGCTGGAACTTGGCAGAGCAAGGGCCTCACATGCCAACTGCCCCCGCTGCCGCCCTCCCCTCCGCACCCCTCCATCCTCACCCTGGGGAGCAAGGCTAATGAGAGGGGTCACTCAGAGGAAACAATTTGGATATTCAAATGAGGAGCTCAGTTGCTGCCATCTGCCCTTAGGGGCGGGGAGGACGTGAGAAGAGCCAGTGGGAGGGTGAGAGGTGAGGCTTTGCTATGTGCACAGGCCTGAGCTCCCCGGAAGCAGCTGTTGGCAGCGGCTGCTTTACCGGATGCAGGCTGGGGCTCCATCTGAGCTGCCATTCCCATGGGGTGGCCTCCCCTGGCGGCTCTGGGCAGGCCCGTCAGGCAGAAACCTGTCATGCCCCAGCTCCCCCCCCCACCACCACTTCCTCCTCCCTGGGGCTGGGCTGCAGGCTTCTTTAGGGCTCCTCTTGGTGACTGAAAACAGCCCTGTACCGGGAGGCAGGTTGAGTCTCATCCGAGGGAGAATCCCCACCACCACACTCGGTGTTCTCTCTGATGGGAACCGGGGCCCAGGCGGGCGCCCTGACATTCCAGCCGTTCACGGCCAAAAGGCTCAGGAGCCAGGTTCTCTCCTGCTCAGAAGGCCGCTTTGATGCTTTCTTCCTCAAATAGCATTGACCGAGAAGGCACGTGGGTCTGAGTCACTGCCTCCAACTGAGTGTTCTCGGTCTCTCTCTGCTTTGGGTCCCTGGGGCTCGCTGTCGATGCCGAGGCATTTGCCCGGAGCTGGGCTTCCCCAGGCACCGTTTGGGTAACCCTCTTGCCCTGACCTCTGAGCTGGGACTGGGAAAAGGAGGCTGCCTGCAGAGCTCCCAGCCACACCCGTAGAAGCACCCCCAGAAAGCCAGCCCGGTGACCCAGCTGTGCTGTGCGCTGCCTAACCTGCTTGAGCTTATTAGACACTGCCTCCCCGGAGAGGAGGTTTGGCCACACGCTTGTCCATCCCACCCAGACTTCCAGCCTCAGCCAAGGCTTCCGGGTCTCTCAAGTAAAAAAAAAAAAAAAAAAAAAAAATAATAATAATGTTTATTTTTGAAGGAGAGATACAGAGCACAAGCAGGGGAGGGGCAGAGAAAGAGGGAGACACAGAATCCAAGGCAGGCTCCAGGCTCTGAGCTGTCAGCACAGAGCCCAATGCGGGGCTCGAACTCAAAAACCACGAGATCATGACCTGAACCGAAGTCAGAGGCTTAACCGACTGAGCCACCCAGGCACCCCTCAATTTTTTTTTAAGTTTATTTATTTTGAGAGAGAGAAAGCATGAGTGGGGGAGGGGGAGAGAGAGAGAGAGAGAGAGAACGAGAGAGAGAGAACGAACGAACCCCAAGCAGGCTCTGCACTGTCAGTGCAGAACCCAGTTCGGGACTCGAACCCATGAACCGTGAGATCATGACCAGGGCCAAAGTCAGATGCTCAACCGACTGAGCCACCCACGTGCCCCAAGGCTCCCTCTTTTCACTTGGCTCTTGGTCTCCTAGGACAGCCGATAAAGAGCTTCCTGGATTTCCCACATTTTCCTGGGGCCCTGAGTGTTCAATGCTTCAAGAGCCTTTATACCCAGAGTTTCAGGGTGCAGATCTGGAAGCAGCCCGCTGGAAGGGAAATGCCCTGAGGCAAAAGGCACTGAGTCGGCTGCTCTTCTCTTAAAGGTGGGCTCCCGGCCCCATGCTGTCACCAATGGCCATGAGTTGTTTGAGGTCTCAGAGGAGAGAGATGAGGAAGTTGCTGCGTTTTGCCACATGCTGGATATGTAAGAGTTAAAGAATGGGGTGTTGGGGAGGGCTCTGGGGGCTGGGGGTGGGGGAGGGCCAGCCCACTCAGAACTTTCTCTGGGAAGGAAGAAGAGCCACATTTAATAAATCTCAATTCATCACTATGGGGTGCTGCCTACAACAGGTGTTTGTGGGCTTTTTGAAATCTTAGAAGTTTCATATTTTGGACAAAGTTTACGAACCCTTGATCCAACAGCCACATTATCCCAAGGGCTTCAGGCTCGGTTGCCCCCAGGAGCAAATGCACCCCAGATGGAGATAAGAATATTACCTGGAGCTAACAGAGAAAGGAAATGGAGCGAGGAGAATTTTTCCCTTGAATTTAGCATGGAAAACTTTGTCACTATAGAACTGTCCCTACGCTCAGCTGGGCTTGGGAAACGTTACGTAACCGTAGCAAATGTGTCAAGAACATGGTTTCCCAGAGCTGCTTCCCCAGTGCCCCCAGCCTGGCCTGCAGACCTGGAGGGACGGAAGGGCCCTTGGCCTCAGGGTGGGAGGGTCCCAGCAGGCCTCTTCTCGACTGCTCTCTTCTGAAGGCACAGCGAGGGCCCTTCTCCCTCTCTTCCTGCACAGCCTTCGATCTGGCTCTGACATCCAAGACTACTCCCTCACCGGATATGTCTGGAGTGCTGTCACCCCCAGCCCCGAGCACCTTGGGGATGAAGTCAACCTGAAGGTGACCGTGTTGTGTGACAGCCTACGGGAGCCACTCACTTTTACCTGCAACTGTAAGTGGGGGAGGGGGTATGAGCATCCCTTGAGGTGGGGCAGGGATGACTGTGGTTTGGACCGTAGGATCCTTGGACCTCAATTCCCACCCCACCTGTGGCTCCAGTGAGGGGCAGTGGGGAGGCTCCTCTGGGGGACTGGCTCAGGGGCGACCTTTTTGGGCCCACGGTCACTTTCTCCAAGCCCGAATTATGTGTTTGCCTGCTTCATCGTGGTAGCAGTGGTGCTAGAGAATGCTTAGCCAGGAACGTGGTGGGGGGCGGCGGGGAGGTCAGGAGGGGGACCCTGAGCCCCGCCTGCCCCGGCACCCCGCCCCCCATCATGGCTCCCCTGCCCTACCCCTTCCAGGTTCTTCCACGGTAGACTTGCTCATCCACCAGACCCTGTGCTACACCCATGACGAACTGAGAGATGTGGACGTGGGGGACTTTGTGCTGAAGCCCTGTGGGCTGGAGGAGTTCCTGCAGAAGTGAGTGAATCTGGGGGGGAAGGGGGCAGGGAGCGTGGGTAGGAAATGGCACCTGCCTTCTGGGCGGTAGGGTTTTGAGGGGGCTTCCTCGGGGTGGTGCTGGGCTCACGGCCCCAGGCCGGCAGCTCCTCCCTGATCCCGCTGCTGCTTTCTGGGCACACTCGCAGCCACGTCGCACTTTCCCCAGCGCTCTGTCTTCCAGCAGGGCTGGCCTGCTTCTGAGCCAAGTCTGCTGCGGAAAGAGCTTGGAGCTGGAAGCAGGCAAAGACTAGGTCATATCTGCTTGCAGACGTCTGCGTGTGGAGAGAGGCGTGCGGGGGGCTGCTCTTAGGTTGTGCGGTCTCTTTACGGTAGATGGAGGACTGGGCAGAAGTGCCCTTGTGGAACCTGGGGGAGAAATTACAGTTGCTTCCTCCTCGCCCTGCCCCTGCCAACGAGCCTTTCCCCCTTGGCATGTGCAGCTGGTTATCCTCCTCACCAGAGGCTCGCCTCCAGCTCCTCTCCATCCAGTGCCCCCTGCAGCAGGCGGCCTCCCTGGAAAGTCTGATGTGGACCAGCTGCAGCCATCCCCTTCCGCTGCCCCGGGGCTCTGGGTGCCCCGGGCGGGAGGAGAGGGTGTGCACCCTTCAGATGGTGCTGTAACATCGGCCGGAAGGCAGCAGATAAGGAAAACAGAGATCTGCTTTCCTCCCCAAGCTTCTGGGGGTGCCCACTGTCCAGTACCCCTGACCGCTTGGAGAAAGCCCCCTGGCCAGTACCCCTGACCGCTTGGAGAAAGCAAGCGTCAGCAGTGGGAAGGGAGGGGCCCGGATGTCAGCTCTTAGTGCCACCACTTGTACGCTCTCTCTCTCTCCTACATCCAGGTCTAGATGCAACGGTGCTTGACCAATGACTAGAGCAGTCCTTGGCTGGTTTCTCCCACCTTGAGAATATTGGGGGACCTTTCTGGAACACTGAGGGAAAGCAGGGGCAGGGCCCTGCATGGCGCAACTCCAGGAACACTGTTCAAGTGTGTTCCATGGGCACTTGCTTTCCCTAGAAGAATAAGAAGGGGTCCCAGACTCAGGGTCTCCTGGCAGAGAGCACCCCAGGCACTGTCGTAAGGGACAAGGGACATCATGGATCACACCGATCTGGCTGGTTTGGGTTCTAGCTTGCCACCTACTAGTTGTAAGACCCTGATCCTCAATTTCTTCCCTTAAATGTGATAAGGACTGAGTGTGAGAATGACCCAAGGAGCAGGGAAGGACCAGCCCAAAGACCGGAAAGCGTGAGGATTCAGATCAGCTGAATACTCTTATTTCCCCTGCAGTTCGCCTAGTCCTTGAGCCCTCAGGGCTGAAGGTGGTAGATAAGCTGTGAGGTTCTGACTTCCTGTCAGGACCTAGCTGGAGTGTTCAGTGTGATGGGTGGGTGGATGGGTGGTCCTGGGGTCACGCCCCTCCCACTCTTAACTTGAATGCATCCAGAGGAAGGCCTTCCACAGAGAAGGTCAGTCAAGTCCCCAGAGGAGCCCAGTGTCCTTGACTCTTGTTCGAGGAGCCCCCCCCCCCTTTTCCACTGAGGCTCTTTCTTCCCCACCCAACAGAAAAGCCTAGAAGACCCTGAGCACAAGACACTGCCTTGGGTGGGGGTGAAGACACTTTGGGGGTTCCAGAAAGTGGCTAGCTCCCAAGGAAGCCCTGTGGTTTCCTACCCTTGCCGAGCAGGGCCTGATGTAAAGGGGGCGTGGTGGGTCCAGGATGCAGGCTGCTCTCAGATAAGAACCTTGAGACAGTCCCAGGGGAGGGCTGGGTTTCCTGCCACCTCCCCCATCCCCAACCACACTCTTCCTTCCTCCAAGGGCACTCCCTCCAGACCTGCCCCCTGCCCAGCCTCTCCACCCCCAGGGTTTAGCCACGGCTCAGCCTTGGCAGGTTGGGGCCTGGATCCGAGGCTTGGCCCCTCAGGATGTGGAGAACCCCTTAAGTCCTAGCTGGACCCAGACTGGTCTCTCAGGCTGGCACCGCTTAGGCTTCTGCACATACTCCTCCCCTTTGCTCCTCTCCTCTCCCCTCCATTTCTGGCCTAGATTCCCAGCTCTGCTGAGGAAGGAAGTCCCTTTCCGGCTTCTGTTACCCAGCTGCTGGGACCCGGCCCAGGCCTGCAGGGCTGGCCTGCGGGACACTCATTCTGCCCCTTCTCTTGGGTTTCCTTTCTGACTACTGTGTGATTTGGGAGGGAGGAAAAGGCTGGGTCATGGAAGGACTCCTAGGCCTTCTCTGAAACTTGGGTAGACACGGTCTCACTTGTTGTTGCTTGAGCAGTGAATGGCCTGCAGGTGGGTGTTTATCAGGAAGTCTATAGAGATTTGTGTTGTTATTCACAGTCAAGCAGGACCCATGGAGGAAGGGGAGAAGCAGACTTCTTAGGGTTTAGGAATAACAGACCTGGAATCTTGGTAGGTTTGTTTGGTTGGCCTTAGCACCCCAGTCACTGATGGCAGGGGGTGGGAGCCTCAGGACCACAGTGTGGGGAGAGTGTCAATCAGTGAGCTCCACACCTGAGCACAGGTGACATTCAAAGTGTCCTATATACCAAAGCCAAGAGAATGGGACTTAATCACTGCCCCCTCCCTCCGAGAAGTCTCTGTTCCCCACTCCTTCCAGAAGGTCCCGCCCCTGGAGTGATCGGTGATGATGATCCAGGTAATAAATGCCTAAGAAAATCAAAGTTTGTACAGACCAAGGTTAAGTATGTTAGGTGGCTTTTTTTTTAGACAGACCTCTGAGCTCTGCTCTGACAGTTTCCAGGAGCCCAAGTACCCTTCCCTGCCTACACCCTCTTATTTCTCTCTTCCCAAGGCCAAGGTATGCATCTCCCTTCCCACTGCATCCCCAGGGTGCTAATGGTCTTGTTCCCCTGTCCCACCAGCAAGCATGCCCTGGGCAGCCATGAGTACATTCAGTACTGCCGCAAGTTTGACATCGACATTCGACTACAGCTGATGGAGCAGAAAGCTGTACGCAGTGACCTGGCCCGGACGGTTCGTGTGGGGGCGTAGCAGACAGCTGCCTGGGGATGGGGAGGTAGAGGGGGCAGGAGGTGATGCGGAACACAGTCAGTGGGAGTAGGGGAGGAGCTCTGGGTGGAGGTTAGGGTACCACTCCTCTCTGAATAGGCCACTTCTCCCATCCAAGTACTAACCAGGCCCGACCCTGCTTAGCTTCCAAGATCAGACGAGATCGGGCACGTTCAGGGTGGTATGGCCGTAGACTGAATAGGCCACTTCTTACATAGGTGAATGATGACCAGAGCCCCTCCACCTTGAACTACCTCGTCCATCTGCAAGAGAGGCCAGTCAAACAGACCATCAGCAGGTGAGAGTGGGTGCCATCTTGGATGTGGGCTAAGCAGGAACTGTGAGGGGACCCCAAGAGATAACCTTGCTTACCTTTCTACCAGGGGTTCTTACAGGTGTCAGGGATGAGACCCAAGAGTATCGTAGGAGAAGGTCCCCACTCTAGGGTGTGTTACATCTTGTCCCTCTAGTACTTTGCCATCACTCTCCAGGTGAGGGGTGGCGAAGCAGAAAAGACTCACCATCCTTCAGTCTTCATGAGGCTTATGGAAAAGAGTGGGAACCCCTTTAAACTAGAGTCTGAAGCCTGAGTTGTGGGAAGGGAGGGAGAGAAGAGGTCTTCCATACACCGGGTCTGTCCTGACCTCTCCTGTGACTTTTCCCTGTCCCCAACTCCCCAGGCAGGCCCTGAGTCTTCTGTTCGACACATACCACAACGAAGTTGATGCTTTCCTGCTGGCTGATGTGAGTATAAATCCCGGGGCTGGCCCAGCTGCCCAAAGCTCCTCCCCTCCTTTCCCAAAGTCCTCCTGGGTTCCTCCAGCCCTAATGGGATCTGGAGCAGACACTGAAAATCTGTCAGCAGGGCACTTCTTGCCATTCCCCCAGCCCCTGGGCAAACCAAGACCGCTGGCTGTTGGGCAGCTGGCAAGTGTGTTTACAGGGGTTCTGCTCCCCTGTAGGAATAGGCCAAGAACCGTGCCCTGATCCCTGTCTCTGGAGTAGCGTCTCCAGGGCTAAGGGGCATAGAGTTGTCAGCTGCTGTACTTGAATGTGCACCGGAGTGTACTTCCTGTGAGCAATGCTCAGGAACCTCAGATTTGAGACAGTCTGATGTGCTGGTGTCGCAGGTAGAAAACTATCAGGAGGTGAAGGGTCTCAAAGGTAGGGTAGGGCCAGGATTCTCCTCACTTGGATTCTCATGGAGTTTTAACCCTTAAAATCGTGAGAACAAACATCTGCCCCAAATGTCATGGAGCTTAAAAACAAAACAAAACAGGGGTGCCTGGCTGGCTCAGTCGGTTGAGCAACCGACTTCGGCTCAGGTCACGATCTCGCAGCTCGTGAGTTCGAGCCCCGTGTCGGCCTCTGTGCTGACAGCTCAGAGCCTGGAGCCCGCTTCAGATTCTACGTCTCCCCCTCTCTCTACCCCTCCCCTGCTCACGCTCTGTGTCGCTCTGTCTCTCAGTAATAAATAAATGTTAAAAAAATTAAAAAACAAAACAAAAAACAGACAACGATCTTCACAACCAATCCCTGTTTCATTGATCCAGTTAATAGTGGACCTCGGACTCTTCGTTTTGGGGGAGTTGAGCATTCCATCTAGCTCCGTCCTCTACCCACCACCAGGATCCCTTCTCTATCAACCTCTGCTCGAACATTTACTGTGATGAGGGCAAAGGTCTCTGAACACCTCTTGTGTACCAGTCTGGTCCTACCTTAGTGGCCGCTATGGGTAGAGAAGCCTAAGGATCATCTTAGCCTTCGGGGAGTTTGTGTTCCTGCTAGAAAAATGGAATAGTGGGGCGCCTGGGTGGCTCAGTGGGTTAAGTGTCCGACTTCAGCTCAGGTCACGATCTCGCGGTGCGTGAGTTGGAGTCCTGTCCTCTGAGCTGCGGGTTCTGTGTGTGTGTCTCTCTCTCTCTGCCCCTCCCCACTCACTCGCTGTCTCTCTCTCTCTCCCTCTCTCTCAAAAATAAATAACCGTTTAAAAAAATTTAAAAAAAAGGAAATAGTAATATAAAACTATTTGTTGGGGCACCTGGGTGGCTCACTTAGTTGAGTGTCCGACTTCGGCTCAGGTCATAATCTCACGGTTCATGAGTTCAAGCTCCAAGTCGGGCTCGCTGCTATTAGCTCAGAGCCTGCTTGGATCCTCTGTCTCCACCTCTCTCTGCGCCCCCCTGCTTGCACGCTCGGGCGCGCGCGTGCTCTCTCTCTCTCTCTCTCTCTCTCTCTCTCTCTCTCTCTCTCTCTCAAAAATAAATAAGCCTGTTAAAAAACTGTAAAGCTATTGGTAGACAAAACAGGATGGTAATGAATTCCTCAAGGGCTCTTGGAGAGTGATAGGAGGACCGACCAAGGAGGACTCTGGGAAGGAGGCTGATTTTCGCTGGTCGGTGACTTGAACTTATGCAGGTAATCAGGGCAGGATAAGTGAGGGGATTCCCAGTGAGGAGACTGCGGGAGCCCAGGTGCAGAGAGGAGCACAGGGGCATGGCCTGTCTGTGGCGCTGAGATGAGATCCCCCGGAAGCTCTAGGGGACAGCGTGAGACATAGGCTGCATAGGCAAAGGGGCCTGAATATGGTCCCTGGCTTCCTTGCTGTTTCCTATGGATTGGTTTTATTAAAACTGCATGTCTCTGGGGGATGTGTTTGTGTTACGTGTTTATATAGTAGCTGCCAGAGGGGATCTGGGAATAAGAGGCCGTTCAGGGAGGGTGGCTGGAAGAAGCTGGGAGTGTGGGCGTGGCTCACTTAATTCAACAGGATTGACAGTTCGCTAACTCCGGATGTTTGAAAATAAAGCATGGGAGTCCACTAGTTACTCCTGAGGGTCGTGAACCCCCGCTCCTCCCAATCCATTCCCCTCAACAGGATGGGTGCTGGGGTGCTCGCCTGCCAGCCTCACTGGGCCGCCTCCCACAGGGGGACTTCCCACTGAAGGCCGACAGGGTGGTCCAGTCCGTCAAGGCCATCTGCAACGCCCTAGCCGCCGTAGAGACCCCTGAGATCACCAACGCCCTCAACCAGCTGCCCCCCTGCCCCTCCCGCATGCAGCCTAAAATTCAGAAGGTAACGGGGACCCAGAGTGTGGGGAACGAGGAGAGCAGTATTCACAAGTAACGAGGTGATTAGGTGCCCACTTACTAAAAAGGTCTTCTCTCCACCTCCATCTTTCATGTTTGTAGTTGAGCCACATGAGTTCTTGTATCCCTTCTTCCTGAAGGTGAGGGTGGGCTAGGGTCTGCCCCCCGGATTAACTGCCAGGAGCTCAGCCCAAAGGCTTTATTCATAATCACCCAGGCGTCGCCTGGCACTTTGCATACCCGCCAGGGTGCAAAACCCAAACCTTCCCCTGGCTTCTTCCTGGCTTTCTTCTTTCTGGCTTCTTCCTGGCTCCACGACTCCCCACTGGGGGCCCTGTGCCTCGCAGACAGGCACTGTGAACTGGAGTGGAGCAGCCTGAGGGTTGGAGTGTCTCGTTTGGGTGGATTTTATCCTCGGCCTGGCTCACTCTGTCCGTCGCATGGCTCTGGTACAAACCATGACGCTGTCTCCCCCGGGGAGTCTCTGCTCCTCCAATTACAGTCCAGTCCCGTCCAGATGAGCACAGCTGTTGAAAAGCCCTTCTTCCAGCTGTGCCGGAAAAGGCCACAGCCCTGAAGCTCCCCTCCCTCTCCTTTTCCCCAATAGGATCCCAGTGTCTTGGCTGTGAGGGAAAACCGAGGTAAGGGAACTGTTCTCTGTCTTCATTCAGTAGGGGTGGCTGAAAACAAGGCGCTGCCCAGATTCCTTTTTCTCCCTTGGTCCCCTTGATTTATGTGTCCAGATCTGCCTCTGTGTGTGTGTGCGTGTGTGTGTGTGTGTGTGTGTGTGTGTGTGTTCCAGCTGGAGAGCACATTTCTTTCCACAAGATGTTTCCTCGTTATTTTTACTAGTTATTCCTGTGGTGTCCCTGGGAGATGGTGGTGAGGATAGGATGAGGCAAAGTTAGCCCTGGGCTCCCGATGAGAGAACTCTCACTTGGGTTGGTTGCCATTATTCTCCATAACTCTTGCCTTTGGAACTCAGAATGGAGGGGCGCGGGGGGGAGGGGGGTAATAAGGAATTTTTTACCTGGAGTCTTTCAAGTCCGTATCTCCGGGATTCTTGGTCAATGATTCCCAGTCTTTTGGATTTCATGAACTAATAACGTGTCCCACAAAGCACTGTTTTGGGGACCAACGTAGAAGCTGTCAGCTTTTATTTTGCCAGGCAACGACTTTTAAAGTTGTCGGCAATAATCATTCCTGCTATTTCCCAGAAGAAAGGACATTTAACACAAAATAAGTAGCAATACGTAAAAATAAGGAGAAGGTTTGACATTGAGCATCATTTTATGAGAAGCTCCTGCTTTTTTCCTCTCATTTCACCACGGATGGGTGAACCTTGTCAGGGCTGTTAGAAACCGACTGGCATTTGGGGGCTACCTAGCCAGTGCCATGGCAACAAGATGGGGCTTGTTGAGGCCTCGTGACCTTTCCTTCTGACCCCTTCCTTTCACAGAGAAGGTCGTGGAAGCTCTAACAGCTGCCATCTTGGATCTGGTAGAGCTCTACTGCAGCACTTTCAATGCCGACTTCCAGACAGCCGTGCCCGGGAGCCGCAAGCACGATCTGGTCCAGGAGGCCTGCCACTTCACCGGGCCCCTGGCCTTCACCGTCTATGCCACCCACCGCATCCCCATCACCTGGGCCACCAGGTGAGCCCAGCGGGCTGAGTTTGACTTGCAGGTGGCTTCTCCCGTCTGCTCGCATCCTGAGTTTATGGTCTGAGGCATGTGGTGCACCTCGGCTGAGCGGGGTGTGGGTTGGGACATCCCCAGGAGAGACAGAGGTCCCCCAGTGGGGGTGTGGAGAAGAGGCTGCAGCAAGATGGATTGAGATGGACCCGATCCTGCTGTGCCCGCTCTTTGCTGGTTGGTGCTGGTTGCATCGGCATCCCTGCCCCCCATTTATCCAAGGCCAGCTGATGGAGACACTGCGACAGATGGCCGCTTCCCAGATAGAGTGCATGCCCCAAGGCCAATGACTGCACTCCCTTGCAGATGCACAATGGGAGGGGGTGGGGAGGTGGGAGATGACCCTTTGTGGGGAGTTCCCTAGGCCTGCAGGGGTGGGTGGAGGGGGACGTTCTTGTGGTAATCCTCAGCTCCTCTGCCCGGTCCCCTGCATCCAGGGCCTAGGGGAAAAGGCATTTGGCTCCACCCCCACCCTTTCCGGACCCCCCTCCCTCTCCCTTCCCCCTCTCTCTTTGTTCCTCACTTAATGTATTCCTCTGGGCGATTGGCGAAGAACAAAGGAGGCAGCCTGGGAAACCAGGGCCTTCTCTGACCTCTTCTGTCAGGCACCTGTCACGAGCCACAGGGACCCCCATGTGTTGGCATTCACTTCGGCATATGTCGATTTCATCCCCCACCCTGGTCACCTGCGCATGCGCCTCTGTGCGCAGACACCCCATGGGCTGCATCCGACTGTAAGGAGGAGGCTGCACGGCTAGTCCCCATAAAGAAGGGAGGAAAACCGAGGGCCCAGCGTGGAGCCTGAAGCTGGGCGGAGGGACCCAGATCGAGTTGCTTCTCCTGGAGCACGCTTTCGCAAATCCAATTTGGCTGTCCTGTCCCGTGACCCCAGGGGCCAGGGAGGAGTTTTAGCAGGAGAAATGGAGCTTGGCAGAGGTCGGGTGACTTAGATGGGGTTTGGGAGCTGAGTGTCCTTGCTCTCTTTCTGTTGCAGCTATGAAGATTTCTACCTCTCCTGCTCCCTCAGCCATGGCGGGAGGGAACTGTGCAGCCCCCTGCACACGCGAAGGGCTCACTTCTCCAAGTACCTCTTCCACCTCATCATCTGGGACCAGCAGTAAGCCCACCCCCCACCCCCCAGACCCCAGGGCCGGGGCCCCTGCAGACCCACACAGCCTCCTGCATGTCCCCACCTCGCCCCGCCCCTACCCCCTGCATTAGACCAGGCTCCATCACTAACCCTACCCAAACAAGTCCGGCAGCCTCTCCACTCCCCAAACCTTTATTATTTTTTAATGTTTATTTTTGAGAAAGGGAGAGCACGAGCGGGAGAGGGGCAGAGAGAGAGAGGGACAGGATCCCAAGCAAGCCCACGTGTGGGGCTCGAACTCACCAACTGGGATCATGACCTGAGCGGACGAGTGAAGTCCCACACTTAACCGACTGAGCCACCTGGGGCGCCCTTACTTCCTTAACCTTTAAGTGGGGACACCTATCATTTCTACCTCTCAAGTTGTTATGAGACTCCAATGAGAAATATCCACAAGGACTCTCTCTGTACACCATAAAGGATCATATACAAGTTTAGTAGCTTTAATAATAATTGGTTGTCTTGACCTTGTCTCCCTTAAAAGGTTTAACTAGTCTGAGGGATTCTCATCCTCTTCCTTCTTCCCAAAGTTTTCATAGAATGCGGAGCGGGGCCTGTGCTTTCTTCCTCCGAGATAGGAAAGGAAAGGTCGTCCAGAAGAAAGAATAATGGCCTGGGAGCCACAGGAATAAAGCTCTATTTCTAGATCTGTCTCTAGACCTATGTTCCCTTTTGCCTCTCTGTGCCTCAAACTGTAAAGTGGGGACATGTGTCTAATTCAGAGGCAGTTGTGGCATTGAAATGAGATAGGTTATATATATAACTATGAAACCACAAGCACAAAATAGTATTAATCAGCATTTATTAACAGTAATTTGCTATTGGGATGTCAGGCGTCAGCCAAGCAAAGCAAGAAGGAAATGGAGATGAGCGGCCTTGAATGGTACTCTGCAGGTGTCTGGCTGCCCCCTGCCTTTTCTGTGCTGCGCACCCCCCCCAACCGCTGTCAGAAAGCCCCTTGTTTGCTGCCCCCCCCCCCCGTCAGCGTCACTTCCCCAGACTGACTGTGTGTCAGTCCTTATTTGCAGAGCAGAACTGGAACTTCAATATTTGGAGTGCAGATCAAAGACTGAATGGGGTCCTTGGGGAGGCCAAGGTTGCCAAAATAGGTCGATGGAGAGCCTGTGCAAACCCCGGGAGAGGAAGGTTATTGTACAGGTGAACAGCTTGGGGGGGCAGACCCCTTCTTCTGTCTTCACACATGTGGAATTTAGAGAGCAAAAAAAGTATAAATAAAGCTTTAATCAAACACCTGCCAGGGCAGGAGAGACTCCTTGGAGGCAGGGGATGGCTGCCTTAAAAGGCTTTGGACTTTTCCGCTTCCCTCCCTCTGGCCTCAGTTACTACCGCTGCCCAGAGAGTTATGCTATACGGTGCTCCAGTCTGGGCAGACCCCACAAAATTGCCGTTAGACCCAGGAGTGGAGGCATCTTGGCCTCTCCGACCTCAGCCTGCCTACTCGGTGGGCCTCCTTTCGCTCCCTGTCTTGGATTCAGCCTCGAATCCCAAAGGGCTGGTTGCTGCCTATAGCCTTTTCCTCTCAGCACTCCTCACCCACGTGCCCCATGGAGACTCTTCGCACTTTCCTGGTCAAGATCAAGGCATTTGGGAGAAGACGCTACAGTGTAGGGTTCAAAGCACAGGCGTGGGCGCACTCACCCTTTCTTACTGTAGGTGGAAACTTGGGCATAATAGAGCTTACCTTACAGGGCTGTTTGAGACCCTTTGGGACATTGCAAGCGTGTGGCACCATACCTAGCACGTGATAAAAGCTTTCTTCTTCTCTGTTGTCATCTTTGTAGCTGAGGAAACCTTCTCCATTCTGGTTTCCCTGTTGCAAGTGACTTACACAGTGACTGATAAACAGAGGTATCTGTGCATGCAAATCCTGTCTGCGTGGCCCAGTTCCAGGGCAGAAGCCTCAGGTCACATAGCAAAAAGCACACAACGTAGACAGCCATCACACAAGGGAAACTGTGTTCTCCTCTCCACTGATGAGGAAACAGGTGCAGAGATGTGAGGCGTTCCAAGGTTGCAAGTGGCAAAACCAGGACTGGAACCGGCACATCCCAGGAGCCCTTCCTGGAGGAGGCAGCCCTTGTGATGTGATGTTGAGGAAGGGCTGCAGAGGGAGGGAGAGGGCTTTCTCCGGCAGGGAGGAGGTGCAGGCTGCAGTCTGTACTGGTTATCCTGACCCGCCCCAGATGACAGTCGTGGGAGAGGTCTGGGAATGCCAGGCAGACTCCAGCACTGAGGAGAAGGGGACTCTGGCTGGTTCTAGGGCTCGGGGCTTTGGTGTCTTCACTCCCCTTTGCCTCCAGAGGCAAAGCTGGAAGCCTCTTCTCGGGCTGACGAGAGAGGGGTCGGGGCCAGCCCCCTCTCCACTTTGCTGTGGGATCAGCTGACTCCTGTAGCAGCAGCACAGGGATCAGCTAACTCTCAAAATAGGCCCAGCAGTCGCACTCTGCCTGGCCTCCCCCCCCCCTCCCCAAGCCCGGCCTGGCGTGGCTGCTGATGGGGCCCTAATTATAGCTGCGGGCCCCCGAGTACAGGCAGCTGGGGCAGAGCAGGGCTCTGCCAGTCTTTGGTGGGTGGGAGGGAGTGCCTCACTTAGGTGGAGATTTTCCTGCAGGAGTGAGGGGTAGCAGTGGAGGGAGGCTGCTTGATCAGGAAACTGCGACCCTGGGTTGGCCGCCCTGCCTCTGTGCCCTCTGGCTGGCGGGGAGGGCGTGACAGTATGGACTTTGGCCCAGGGACAGCTTCCCCAAAAGGTAACGTGGGTCCTCCCTCGCTTTCTACAGCTTCCCTCCTCTCTCTATCTCACTCCACCCTGGCTCCTTATCCTGAAGTTGGAGGGAGTGGCTGGGCATGATTCCGGGACCGGGGCCACCCCCGGAGAGCACTTCTGGACTTGGGTAGTGGCAAGGCTTATGTGGCTTAGTTCTTATCTCTGGCCACTTTGCTTCCTCTGCCCCAGGGACTTTGGGAAGCCTCTTCTCTTTATCCCTTTGGCTTTGAAAATGTTTTGGGGTGAGAACAAACCATCTGGTGCCCTGGGGGTTGGGAGAAGAGGGGACAGGAGAGGACAGACATGTGGGACGACTGTCTGGAGGAGGGTGACCTGAGGGCAAAGAACACACGGCTGCTTCTTCCTGGTTGCTTTCAGCCTGGGGAGTGGGGGAGGGATGAGGATTGTTCAGTGCAGAAGGATTCTCAAAAGGAGCAGCTTCTTGGTGACCCTCTGCAGAAATTCTAAAACAAAGGAAGGAGTATGGCTCATAGTATGGAACCTGCAATCACCTGTACTCTGAGGTGGCTCTGGCTACCCAAGTTCTGTCTGGTCACCATGGGGAGCCTCAGAATCAGGATGTCAGCGTCACTGTACTGAGAGGCTGCAAAAAGCAGCATACTGTGCTTCTGGGAGCACCCCGTAGGGGTTTTGCCTCTGGTTCAGGACCCGTCCTGGTTCCGCAAGGCTTCCCCAGGGAGCACGTCTGATATCCCAAGAGACAGGTCAAGTTCTCGGCCTCCACTTGACTTCCTGGGCCACCTGTCCTTTGAAGCCCCAGGATGGCACCTCCTGATTTGGTTTCCTGTTCTCCCTAGGATCTGCTTCCCTGTGCAGGTGAACCGGCTGCCTCGGGAGACCCTGCTGTGTGCCACGCTCTATGCTCTGCCCATCCCCCTGCCTGGGAGCTCCTCTGAGGCCAATAAGCAGCGGCGTGTGCCCGAAGCCCTGGGCTGGGTCACTACCCCACTCTTCAATTTCAGGCAGTACGTGGTTTTCAGGGCAGCGGCATTTTTGGCCTTGGAAAGGAAGGAGGGGGATAGAGAGAGGGGCTGCACTGACCAATGCCCCTTGGGAGGGTTGGCCACTTGGGGCTCACCAACAGAGCCCAAAGGGCCGTGGCCCTGGTGGAGGGGACCAAGGCACGGGACTAGAGACCAGGACAGTTCATGTAACCAAGAGCTTTCTGGGCAGGACTTGGTGGCACAGGAGGTGGCATGGAAATGTAGTGCTCCAGTAATGTGTTATCCGGCTCTGTCATTGGAGGGGCCTTAGAGGTCATCTAGTCGAGCTCTCTGCTTCATGGGGCATCCCAACTACCAGGTCATCCAGAGGCTTCCTGGAAGGGGTGTGCTTTTTTAGGACCTAGAAGAAGGAAAAGCCTATGGTCTTAAGGGGAGAACGACAGAAAGGAGTTGGGTGATAGCTTCAAAGGCAGATTTTTGGATGGGGGAGCAGGAGGAAAACCACCTCCTTTGCCATTGCATTTGTTGGCTTATCCCCCCCTCCATCCTCCCTAGAGTCCTGACCTGTGGTCGGAAGCTTCTGGGCTTATGGCCAGCAACACAGGAAAACCCCAGTGCCCGTTGGAGCGCGCCTAATTTCCACCAGCCAGATAGCGTCATCCTGCAGGTGAGACTCCAGCCCCGGGGCCCTCTGTCCTACCCACTGCTCAGGACTGCTCAAGAGTCAGCTCCATATTTTCTACCTTCAGGTTTGGGCTAGAACGGTAAGAGAAAGAACTGGGCCATTGGGCACAGGATGGCGATACGATCAAAGCAGCTGGGTGAATGTGGTTGGACCGGCAGTCCCGGAGTGGGAGAGTTCTGTGGAATCTGTGTGCCGTCTCCTGAAGGTCAACTTGGACTTCAAGGAGCCTGAAGGCAGGGGCCTGAGCACCCACCCCCAGCCAGAGCTCAGTGTTGAACCCTCATGTTGCTGAGTCTGTTAAATCTGAGCTGTTCCCCCTTGGAGCCTGAGGGGAAGCCCTCCGGGAGTCCCTCAGTGCTCTACGGGATAGACCCATTCTCTGTGGAGAGGAGGAGGGGGTGGTTAAGCCCAAAGCCTATTTACCGGCTTCTGGCTCCCTTTTATGATCACGAGATGCTTTGTTTGGTATGGAATATGGAACATCAAAGTGGATATAGAATGAAATAGAATGATAGAGAGTGGAAGCTCCAGAGGCAGGCATCTTTGTCTATCTTAACTAACTGTACTCTGTACTCAATGCCCAGGACCTAGAACAGTGCTTGGCACATATCAGGGGTCAATAAACATCTGTCGAAGGAGGGAACGTAGAACTCTTTTTGAGAACCGGCTCACTCAGCTCTGATACCCAGTTTCGGAGGATGGACACCGGGTAGCATAGAGCAAGGGGACTCAGGATCACAGGGTTTAGAGTTGGTAGGGTCCTCACCGGGCGTGTGGTCCCACCTCCCATCAGGCAGCAGTGTGGTTCCAGGGCTCCTGAAGGCTCCCTAGCGTTGGCTTGGAGGCTCCCGCTGGCTCAACCTGGTGACAGTTCTGTTCAAAGTTCTGGTCTGGGGCCGGTCCACCCCCCCCCCCCCCCCCCCACGGATACATCTCAGCCCACCCTCTTTCTCAGTTTCCCATTTTTCTCCCTCTCTCTGTTTTCTCACTGTTTTGCCGGAAGGGACTTTAAGGACCGCCAAGTCCATCAGCATTATTTTATAGACAAAGAACCTGCAGGGAAGGGGAGGTGGGGGAGAAGGGCAGGACCCCCCGTGTGCAACAGAGAAGCTGGAGACCCGGGAGGTGGCATTCCTCACTCACCTGCCTGTCCTCTCTCCTCGCTTCTCTGTTGCCATCTTCCAGATTGACTTCCCCACCTCAGCCTTCGACATCAAGTTCACCAGCCCCCCTGGAGACAAGTTCAGCCCCCGCTATGAGTTTGGCAGCCTCCGGGAGGAAGACCAGCGTGTGCTTAAGAACATCATGCAGAAGGAGTCCTTGTACTGGTGGGTCCTGGGGTCTTCCCCATGTGTGGCTCAGGCTCTGTTCTATCCGACCTCTCACCTGCCAGCTCAGGTTCCTGCCTTGGGAGCGGAGGTGGAATGGAGTGGGCGTTGCCCCTGGGCAGGAAGCAGGAGGGGGAGGGCTCTGCTGAGGGCAATCTCCAGGCTTTTTTTCATGAGCTGACACTAGGCAGAATGGAGAGGCCAGGGTCAGGAAATTAGATCTAGGAATGCCCATCCCCACCGTGGGGGCCTGGCTCAGACTCAGTCCTCTGGCCCAGAGGACCAGAGCTTTCCCCACGCCCCAGATATGCTGTCTACTACCTGTTGTATCCATGGGGGCAGCTGGCTCCCGCCCTCACCACCCTGCCTCCTCCTGCCCCTTCCACACCCACAGCCTTTGCATTTCTCTGGCCCTGCCACTTTCCAAAAAGGATCGGGTGTCAGGGCAAGCTGGCAGCTCTCAGGGGTGAGTGAGTCCAAGCTGATGTCATCCCTGGGGCTGCTTTTCTCACTAGGATTGGAGGGGGTCGGGTGAGGAACCCAGAGCTGGATTTGCTGGTAGGATGGGGCTCCCGCCCTGCCTGCTCTCCCCGTGTACCTCTCTGGCTCCTGCATGGCCCTAAGGCATGTCTGTAGGGGGAGGGTCGGGGGACAAGGAGACAGGGCTCATCTCATGTCCCACCCAGGGAGCCAGAGTAGCTGAGTGACTAGGGACCCTCCCCACCCCCACTCCTCTGCTGACCCCTTGCTTCATTAGCCCCTCTGCTCCTTTCTCCCATTAGACACCTGATCTCAGGCAAGGCTTAATTAGCTGTGGGTTCTATCAAACCTCCAGCTGGCCCCAGGAAAGCCCCAGAGGCTTCACAGCCATCCAGACCCTGACGTGTGGGGACCACTGCCCTCTGGTGGCTCAACTTGGGAGTGATGTTCTAAGGGCATCCACAGGAGGGGTAGCAAATTTGGTGCCCTTGGCCTTTTTGTCTGTCTGACTGAGAGACGTCCCGAAATGTCAGGATCAAAGATCCTGGCCCCAGTTCCCAATCTTTGCTTCACGCATTGCAATCACCCTAGGGATCTCTTGAAATGTTATTTATTTATTTATTTATTTTCGAGAGAGACAGACAGAACGTGAGCGGGGCAGGGGCAGAGAGAGAGGGAGAGCGAGAATCCCAAGCAGGCTCCATGCTGTCAGCACAGAGCCCAATGCGGGGCTCGAACTCCCGAAACCATGAGATCATGACCTGAGCCGAAACCAAGAGTTGGACGCTTAACCGACTGAGCCACCCAGGCACCCCTAGGGATCTTTTGAAAATACCGACGCCTGGTTTCCCCAGATGCCTGGTTTCCCCAGGCGTTCTGACTCAGCTGGTGTTCCCTGTGGCCCAGGCGTGGGGACTTCACAAAATTCCCCAGGTGGTTGTAATGTGCAGCAAGGTGTGGGGACCTCTGAATGGGAGAATGTGTAGCATTCTCTTGGAGAGTAAGTAACCCTACCCTCTGGCTGAAGGTGTTCTCTCTCACCTCCTCCCCTAACACCCTCACCGCAGGCTCACTGATGCTGACAAGAAGCGCCTGTGGGAGAAGCGATACTATTGCCACTCAGAGGTGAGCTCACTCCCCCTGGTGCTCGCCAGCGCCCCCAGCTGGGAGTGGGCTTGCCTGCCCGACATCTATGCTCTCCTGAAGCAGTGGACCCACATGAACCACCAGGATGCCCTGGGGCTCCTGCATGCCACGTGAGTTGTAACACCCACCTCTCCTGACCATGTGTCCTTCCAGAAGCCGGGGCTTAGCCTTGCCCATTGCTAACCTGAGCCAGCCCTGGGGAAAATGGTAAAGTGGGCTAGGAAATTCAGGGCTCTTTCACTTCTCCTTTTCTGCTTTTTCTTTGTCTCATTTCCCCACAGCGTTCTATTGTGAACATTTTTCAAGCATGCTACAGAACTGAAAAATTTGCAGTGAACATCCATGGACCCGCCACCTAGATTCTGACCGTTTTCACTCTTTGCTATATTTGTTTTATTGCGTATCCAACCATCAATCCATCTTCTTTTGTAATACATTTTAGTCTAAGCTGCAGACATCCTCCTTCCCTCCCAAATACTCCAGCATATCTATATCATTTAACTAGAACTCAGTATTTGTTTTTTCTTTTGAGGCCAAATTTACATACAAGGAAATGCCTGAGCCTTAACCTGTACACTTGCTGTTGATAGGCGCACGCACACCCCTGTGTAACCCAAACCTTACCACTTAGTTCAACTTTGAAGTCCTCTCTCCCTCTTTCCCTCCGAAGGGTCCTCTGGGGACATGTGCCTCCCAGTATCAGACCCCTGGGCTGCCTTTTCCAGATGGTCCCCAGTATTCTTGGCTTCTTTCGTGCTGCTCTTAGTAATTAAAATGTACCCGATCCATGTGTCTTGCCTTCAGGACTTTTTGAGGCAACGTTTTTGCTAATCTCTGCTAAACTAAATTCTGCCAAGGGGGTACTGGCTTATATGAAACTCTGTGATTCTCCATTCTTCGCCTGGCTGGTTTTGCATTAAAGGATGGTACCAAGAAGACGCAATCATGCTTTAATCCACACAGGGGCTCTCTGATGATGGGAATTTCTGGCACAGGGGGAGTTAAGGAGACGATCTTCAGGAATGGGGTTGAAGACCTTGTCCGGTTTTCTTTAAGTCCTACCAGGAATGATGGTGGCCACCCTCCTGTTTCCCCAGCGGCCCCATGCCGGCTCTGACCAGGAGACAGGGCCATTCTCAAGGGTTGCTCTCCAGACAAGGTGCTGAGGATTGCAGATTCCGAGAGGCCTTGCCTTCTCTCCACCTGTGTCTCTGAAACCCAGGTGTGAGGGTGCTTGCTTACTCCTGTGTCGCAGCACCCGCGACTGGGTCGTCAGAGTGCTGGGCTCTGTTTTGTAGCTTCCCGGACCAGGAGGTGCGTCGGATGGCCGTCCAGTGGATCGGCTCGCTGTCGGATGCTGAACTCCTCGACTACTTGCCGCAGCTCGTGCAGGTGGGCAGACCGGCCTTCCCTCCAGTTCTGATGATCCCTTCCCCGGGCCCCAAGTCAGTCTGCATTGTCCTTGTGGGACCCAGGGTCCCCAGGAGAGTGGCAGGTGTAGACTGAGGACAGTCAATACATCGTCCTACTCCCGTTCCCCTCCACAGGCCCTGAAGTATGAGTGCTACCTGGACAGCCCCTTGGTGCGATTCCTCCTGAAACGAGCCGTCTCGGACTTGAGAGTGACCCACTACTTCTTCTGGTAAGACCGTGTGTGGAGGTGGGAGGAAGACCTGCATCTTTAACTCGGGAGTATGTTACTCTTAGGTGTGCAAGGGCGGGGAGCTAAGCCGTCTGGGTCCCCGTGTGTTGCTAACTTACTATGTGGCCACGGGCTAGCACCTTTTCCTTGGTGGGGGGAAGGGGGTCTCAGTCCCAAGGGCACAGCGAGGATCATCCCTGGCCCTCCCTTCCACCCACACATGGCAGAAATATAAAGGGGGTGCCTGGGTGGCTCAGTTGGTTAAGCGTCTGACTTCAGCTCAGGTCACGATCTCGCGGTTCATGAGTTCAAGCCCTGCATCGGGCTCTGTGCTGTCAGCTCAGAGCCTGGAGCCTGTTTCAGATTCTGTGTCTCCCCCTCTATCTCTGCCCCTCCCCCGATTTCGCTCTGTCTCTCAAAAATAAATAAAAACTTCAAAAAAAATTAAAAAAAAAAAAAAAAAGAAATATAAAGGAGAGGGGTGCCTGGGTGGCTCAGTCGGTGAAGTGTCCAACTTCAGCTAAGGTCGTGATCTCACAGTTCGTGGGTTCGAGCCCCGCATTGGGCTCTCTGCTGTCAGCACAAAGCCCGCTTCGGATCTTCTGTCTCCCTCTATCTGCCTCCCCGACTCTCTCTCTCTCTCTCAAAAATAAATAAACATTTAGAAAATATATATAAAGGAGAAATGAAATGCCGGTGGGCTTTGAGCTCTAATAAAGGCAAAGTGGACACAGACTGGGATGCTAATGAACACTTCTGTATGCGTGCAGAGTCTATTTTCCTCCCAGCTTTGGGGTGGGTTTTCCAGGGAGCTGGATCTGACCCCATCCCCCCGTTACACACCCTTACCATTGATCCCCAGTCCTGACTCCCCACTCCCTTTGCCTTGCAGGTTGCTGAAGGATGGCCTCAAGGACTCTCAGTTCAGCATCCGCTACCAATATCTGCTGGCAGCCTTGTTGTGCTGCTGTGGCAAGGGGCTGAGAGAGGAATTTAACCGCCAGTGCTGGCTTGTCAACACCCTGGCTAAGCTGGCCCAGCAGGTCCGAGAGGCTGCCCCATCTGCACGGCAAGTGAGTGGGGTGGGGCTGCCTCTACCCATTCTGGTCCCCGGCTTTTGTCACTAGTCATTAACTCCTTAGAAATCCTGGCCAGCAGGATGGTACTTGACCATCTATGATTTAGGGACTGGAAGGAGGTGCCTCTGCTTCTAACCTACAGGCCACAAAATTGACAGTCTGCAAACTGGATACAGCCCATGGATGTGTTTTGTTTGGCCTGCAAAGTATTCCATTTTTATTTAATGGCTTGCCTTAAAGGCTAAGCACATTTGTGTAAGTTGTTCACTGCACAAGAGCACTCAGCCAGAGAGGGCAAGTGTGGGCTGAAATCTAGTCCTACTTTGTTCACTGTGCTATGAGGCGTAGCTCAGGGCCGCCGCTACCCAGAGCAGGGACCTTTATCTGTTTTTGTACAACCAGGCTGTGTTAGGCCAACAGTGTTCTTGGATGCTAACATTTAAAAATTGGGAGAATTTAGGGGCGCCTGGTGGCTCAGTCGGTTAAGCGTCCGACTTCGGCCCAGGTCACGATCTCATGGTCCGTGAGCTCGAGCCCCGCGTCGGGCTCTGTGCTGACAGCTCAGAGCCTGGAGCCTGCTTCGGATTCTGTGTCTCCCTCTCTCTCTCTGCTCCTCCCCCATTCATGCTCTGTCTCTGTCTCAAAAATAAATAAACATTTAAAAAAATAAATAAATAAAAATTGGGAGAATTTAAAGTCCAGATTGCCGGCTTTTCTTGGCAACAGCCTGAGCAGCACCACCCCCTTGAGATGCACCTGCTCTCTCAGTTATTGTAGCCTGCCTCACACTGTTGTGTCATCTGCCTCGCTTCTGTAGCTGTCTGGGCTTGCTGCCCACGCGCTGTCCCAGGCACGACACCCCAGGCTGGGGTGCTTTTCCTTCTTCATGGTCTCCTGGGGGGTGTCCGCACTTCTCAGATGGCGGTTTTCATACCCACCACTATACGGCGCCCACCTCTGGGAGGGGCCTGGTTCCTAGGGGAGCTTACGGGCACCCCTCTGACCCCTACTCTTTCCCCCCTCCCTCTCAGGGGATCCTCCGCACGGGCCTGGAGGAGGTGAGGCAGTTCTTTGCCCTCAACGGCTCCTGCCGCCTGCCACTCAGCCCTAGTCTGCTGGTTAAGGGCATCGTGCCCAGGGTGAGTGACTGGTGGGTTTGGGGCTCTTGGAGCAGGGAGGGCTCGTGGAGGCGAGGCCCTCCCACCCTGGTTATTGACAGATAGGAGGAAGAAAGGCATATCGGGGCCACTTCTCGGCCCTCGCACGTACGGACTTTTGTCTGACAGCCGCGCAGGCTGGAGGAATTGGGTCGGGGGCTGATGACGCTGCGTTTGAGTCCAGGCTGGTGATAATGACAGCAGCTGTCCTCTGTCACTGCCGAGTACCGCCTTGTGCCCACGCTGTTCTGAGTGCTTTACGCTGGTTATCCCATTTTACCCTCGCACCCCTGACGAAGTTGGTACTGTTGTGAGCCCCATTTTACAGAGGAGTAAGACTGAGGTATGGATGGGAGTCACGTACTAGTAGGTTGTCTGCCGAAGGGATGGGAGCGTGGATGTCAGGGCCGAGGCCGTAACTAACCAAAGCAGGGCAGTGGACCCAGCGGCGGTGGGGGCGGGGGGTGGAAGGAAGGAGTGCGGGCTCCCAAGAAACCCGGCACAAACAACGAGCAGGCCAACCGGCAGCAGCTTGACCCACGATGCTGACGCCATTTTCCTTTGTGACCCCCCCCCTCCCCCCGTCACTACTCTGTCTCCCATGGCAGGACTGTTCCTACTTCAACTCCAACGCCGTCCCCCTCAAGCTCTCCTTCCAAAACGTGGATCCCCTGGGTGAGAACATCCGTGTCATCTTCAAGGTGAGGACACTTCTCAAGCCTGGGGGGATGAAGGTGGTAGAGGGAAGGGGAGAAAGGGGGTCGAAGGGTGTCAGGAGCCCCAGGGCAGTTCTCATCCTCTTACCCGGTGCTACCATTTCCACATGTGGAAGACTATCAGGTGACAAAGGAAATAGACTAATTCTGCATGGGCGCCGCGGGCTAGGAACAGAATGTTGGCAGGTGGAATGAGGCAACTGGCTGCTCCGTGTACCAAAAGAAGAGCTTTCTAGGGGGCAGGGCTGTCCCCGACAGTGAATGGATGCAGTGGTGATCTGCTTGTACCCGAGGGCATTCGAGCAGAGGCTGAATCACTCCACCACAGCAAGGTTGAAAAGGAAATTAAGATAACAGGTGCAGGTTGGACTAGGTGAACCCTCAGGTCCTTTCTGACGGATGCATCCATACAGCTGAGGAGTAAATGATAGTCGGAGAGCAGATAATCCAGAGGGGGAGGTGAAATGCATGTATGCGACTTTGTAACTTACTTATTGGCCGTGTGTAAGTTCCACATCCAAGGTATAAATTCTCCAATTTAAAAAAGGCTTGATGATCAGGAATTTGAATTCAGGTGGGGATGTGGGATTGAAGAAAGGGCCGAAACATCACGTGGGCAAATGCGATTACTGACCCATCTCTGGTCGGTTGAGCTGGTGTGAGGTGAGACGGGAGGTGGGAAAACTGGACGGTCCCCTGTCACTGTTTGGGCCAGTGTGGTTCTCTTGGGGGGTCTGGGAGCCGGGGGAGGCAGTGGAGATGAGCTCTGGTCATTTTCTTCCTCCAGTGCGGGGACGACCTTCGCCAGGACATGCTAACCCTGCAGATGATTCGCATCATGAGCAAGATCTGGGTCCAAGAGGGGCTGGATATGCGCATGGTCATTTTCCGCTGCTTCTCCACTGGCCGGGGGAGAGGTCAGTTTGGGAGTGGGTGGAGGGCACCCCTTTGGTTACTGGCCTTCTGCCCGTCCCCCAGCATGAATTGTGTACTTCTCCAGAAAAATAAAAAGGGCAAGATTATTTCAATAGAAGCTGTGGGGATGGCATTTAAAAAAGGAAGGCACGGCAGAGCGAGAAACTGGAATAAAATAAAACAGACTGACAGACATAACAGCCAAACTATTGTGTAGACTTTGGGTTCTGATTCAAACCAACCAACCATAGAGAGGTATTTTTTTGAGACGCTAGGGGGGAATTCAAATATAGACTGACTCAGGGTAAAGAATAATCGTTAATTTTTTGGATGTGCTAATGGCATGGTCGTTATGTCCTTGTTAGTTGTACTTGAAATATTTATGAGTGAAATGACAGGTCTGGGATTCGTAACGGGGCACCTGTCTGGCTCAGTGGGTAGAGCATGCAACTTTTGATCACAGGGTTGTGAGTTCAAGCCCCACATTGGGCGCAGGGCTTACTTTAAAGAAGGAAAAAAAAAAAAACCTCCAAGAAGGAGGGAAAAAGCAGGGTTGGGTGGATGAAATAGGTGAAACGAGATTAGCAAAATGTTGATAATTTTTGAAGCTGGGTGATGGTTATGTGTGAATTCATGATACCTTTCTCTATTCGTACGTGTGTGTGTGTAACATGTTCATACGTATATATGAATAATTATTCTTGAACATGATTCGCATATTCCCATAGTAAAAGTTAGTTCATAGCCGCTGCTCTTTTTTTGTTTCTAAGGGAGACCAAAGAGTCCCAGGGGCCCAGTGTGGACAATGAGGCTTGGGGAATGGTATTCCTCCTAGTGCTATCCTTTTCCCCTTATTATCAGACTTTGTCCAAATATCCTAGAGCCTAATTTACAGGGAAGCATCCAGCGAGGCTCCTGTGGTTCTCTCCCCGCGGTCCCCTTCGCTCTGCCCTGGAGTGCCCTACCCGTGCTTTCTCTCCCAGGGATGGTGGAGATGATCCCCAATGCTGAGACGCTGCGCAAGATCCAGGTGGAGCACGGGGTGACCGGTTCCTTCAAGGACCGGCCCCTGGCGGACTGGCTGCAGAAACACAACCCCGGGGAGGACGAGTATGAGAAGGTAGGGTTGCGGGTAGGGGCGAGGCAGGGTGGGGTGCGCACACGCACAGAGGAGACGGCTCAGCTGTGCCAGGAGGAAAGAATTTGTCCCCTGAGCCACTGGAATGCTTCTCCTTCTATCCTTCTATCTTCCCCTTCTGTGGCTATCCCCTGCTTGATGTCAGAGCTTGTGTTTTTTAAAATAAAGAATAAACCGCTCTTGTCACTTCCCTGTGTCTGAAAAGGTAAGTCCAGCTTCCGTAGCCCGCTATACAAAACCTTTGGTGATCCCGCCCTGCCTGCCCCTACCATATCATCCACCATACCTCCTCTCTTATGATAACTTATGTCCCAGCCACGTGTTCCCTTCCCCATTCCTCAAAACGCACCCTCTCTACGTTGCCACATTCCAGATCCTCTACCCTTGGAGAGGAGCAATATGGGTTTTTTCCTCCCGCCCCTCCATCCCATATGCTATTTATTAGTAACGTACACTTTTCAGGTATTAAATGGCCACCATGCAGAGGCACCGTGCTTGGTGCTGGAATTATGATTTCTTCTGGCCGATGTAATAAAAAGTCAAAAAAAACATGATAGAAGTACGTACAGCAAGAATACACAGAGAAACCAACTCTGTGTCTTTGTGTTTAATATCAGTCTTTCAAAGGTAGCCTCTCAGCTCTTCTAGGCTTTCTGCTAGAATAGTGCCGGTGGTCTCTTCTGATGACTTCCAGTAGGAAAGAGCTGAGAGCTGTTTGTCTCCCGGCCTCTCAGCAAAGAGAGTTTCCCACAGCCTTCAAGCGAAAGCCCCTTAAATCAGGAGAGCGCCCTTGACCTGGTGAGATTTCCTGCAGTTATACTCCACATGACTCTGGTGGTGACACTTGAGTCACTTACCCACGGGCATATCACTATGCCCGTGGGTCAAGATAGGATGCATTTGGGGTAGAAGGAATATCTGTGGCGGGAAAACAAGCTGACAGACATGAAGGTCCAGACTGGGAGGTGACGGGTTGTGTTCCTTCTTGAGAGGTTTGTCTTCAGTCATCTATTTCCCTTTCCTAGGAATAGTCTTTTTCTTCCAGAAGGCGCATTCTGTGATTTTATAGATTTTCTGTTCTTAGATTCCTGTGGATTAGTCACCTGGTTCAATTAGACAAGTGGCAGGAGTTTCTGGTGGCTAGTTTTTTTTTTTAATTAATATATTTTTCTAAGTTTTTATTTATTTGACAGAGAGAGGGAGGAAGGGAAGGGCAGAAGGGAGGGGCAGAGAGAGGGAGAGAGAGAATCCCAAGCAGGCTCTGCACTGTCAGTGCAAAGCCCAATGTGGGGCTCGAACTCTCCAACCGTGAAATCATGACCTGAACTGAAACCAAGAGTTGGACACTTAACCAACTGAGCCACCCAGGCACCCCCCTGTGTGGCTAGTTTTGAAACAGGCCTTGTGGATGGCCAAGAAGCTGCAGGGAGAGAAGACCCCCAAAACCCTGGAGAGAGAAAAGAGTGAGCATTGAGTGAACAGTGGTAGCAAGTGGGGCTGTTGGGGCTCAGTGGGGGGGGGTGGGGGGGGTTGTGGGAACTGGGAGGGCCTGGGACTCAAGGCCCTGAAGGATGAGTGGAAGTTTGCAGGAAGAGGCTGGTGGGGGGGGGGGGGGGAGCGGCACACATTCCCTATTTGGAAAGCTTTCTCTCATTCTCAAGTCTGTACATTCCTCTTTGGCTATGACAGTTTTTACCCTCTGCTGATGGGTCTTTCTTGATTTCTTAGGAATTCTATCAGCCACACAAAGAGGATTCATAGGGTGAAAGGTATCCATGTGCTAATTCCGTTATTTTTACCTCTTGGAAAGACAAATAAGGGGACAGAGGCTGACCTGATCACATAAGGTGGACCGAACCCCTTAGCCCCTCTCCCCCTGCTTTAAACTTAAAAATATCCTCACGCAGTTTACCGACTAGAGATGTCCGATTTTCAAGTGTAAAACACCGCTAGGAGTGTTGAGCTGGCTCAGCTCTTCTTTGGTGTGAAATGACTTCAATTAGATTAGTGCTGAGCTGCTGCCAGTAACTGTGGGTAAGGGAGGTGTCTGTGAGGCAGGGGGAAGCCTGGAAGATTCTGAGCAGGGTCAGGAATGGACCCTTGAGTTGACTGCCTCAGTGCTCTGCTTGAGTCGAGACGGTCACAGCCGTTCGGGAACATCGTAAGCATTAGTCTTCCTATCTAACAAGGTCTCTTCCGTCTGGGCTGGTCAAGTCTGGGCTCCAGATGAGCTCATGGGCTTTCCAACCAGTGTCCCTAGGAGAAACAAAGGTGCAGAAGAAGGTGAATTGCAGATCAACTGGCGGAGATATACTTACAAGCCCTCTGTCTCCTTATGCCCTGTAAGACAGGAGAGAACTTTCTATGTGCCTGAGTGTGTATGTCCATACATGATGAAGGCTGAACGGGCAGGTGTGAGGTGCCGTGGGGGCTCACGAGGGCCGAATTCAGTCTGGCTGTGGCCCCTGGAGTCCCTCGGATCCGGCTTTATGTCCTGCCCTCCCATCTGCCTGCCTTCCTCCCAGGCTGTGGAGAACTTCATCTACTCCTGTGCTGGCTGCTGCGTGGCCACGTACGTCTTGGGCATCTGTGACCGGCACAATGACAATATCATGCTGAAGACCACGGGCCACATGTTCCACATAGATTTTGGCCGCTTCCTGGGCCACGCACAGATGTTTGGCAACATCAAGCGGTAAGTGGTCTCCTGAAGCCAGGCTGTGTGCGTAGGGCAGGGAGGTCAGTAGAAGTGGTTCAGCACTGAACACAAGCCTGTAACGGAAGGGGCTGTACTTCAGTCCCTGAGCTGAGCAGCTCCGGAGAAGGGAAGCCTGCTACAGAGGTCAAGTCCTTGCGAGGCCTTGCAGATGAAGGTGGGGACCAGCTCTTCTCCCTCCATGCTGAGGAGCGAGCAAAGGGAAACGGGCCCAAACCACGGCAAAAGGGAACACGATTAGATATCCAGGAAAAAATACTGGTAGCTCACGGACAGGGAATCAATGAAGGATGTCTCTGGGGATCTTTTTTTAAAAACTTCTTTTTCTTTTTTTTAACGTTTATTTATTTTTGAGAGAGAGACAGAGCACAAGCAGGGGAGGGGCAGAGAGAGAGGGAGGCACAGAATCTGAAGCGGGCACCAGGCTCTGAGCTGTCAGCACAGAGCCCGATGCGGGGCTCGAACTCACGAACCGTGAGGTCATGACCCGAAGCGAAGTCAGATGCTCAACCAACTGAACCACCCAGGTGCCCCTCTGGGGATCTTTTAAGATTAAGGTAGGAAGAGAAAAAGGATAAAGTTAGAGCCCCGTCTCCCCAGGTTGCCACAAGTGTTGAGGGGAATCATTCTCTGATGTAACCCCACAAGGTGGGCTTCCTCCCTCATGTTGACCTTCTACCTGTATGTTCCCCTTGGCCCAGGGACCGTGCCCCCTTTGTCTTCACCTCGGATATGGCGTATGTCATCAACGGGGGTGACAAGCCTTCCAGCCGCTTCCATGATTTTGTTGACCTTTGCTGCCAAGCCTACAACCTCATTCGCAAGCACACCCACCTCTTCCTCAACCTTCTGGGCCTGGTGAGGAGTTCCATCTCTCTCTGAACCCCTCCCTCTTATCATCTGGCACCTTCTTTAAGACTCCCCTGTCTGGCTTCAGAGGATTTCTGGAGATCTGTTTCTCTGAGGTCTAGATAAAGGCAGGGCCCAGACTACTGGTGACCGTGGTGTCTGTGCAGTGTCTGGCTTCCTGTCCCAGCCCCTCCATTCCTGTGGCCTTCTAGCCACTGCCCACGGCATCTGTCTACCGCCTTCTGAGAGGGTTAGGGAGCCTCGCTATAGAAAATAGCAGGGGAAGAAGCACCAAGAATTCCTGGCTGTTCCAGGTGCCCTCTCTCCAACTTTGCTTTTCTCCTAGATGTTGTCCTGTGGGATCCCCGAGCTCTCAGACCTGGAGGACCTCAAATACGTGTATGATGCTCTGAGGCCTCAGGACACAGAGGCCAATGCTACTACCTACTTCACTAGGTAATACCCTGTGCACAGGACAGCGCTGCCCACCCCGAGGAGTTCATGTCCGGGCTGCCTGGAGGAGGATGGGGAGGAGTAGGGCTGGGGAGACAGGAAAGGCTTAGCTCAGATGGCAGAGCTTAGAGTCAACAACACGTGTCGTCCTGACTTTGCCTCTGCCTAAATTTAGGGAGGTTACTTGACTTCTCTGACTCAGTTGTTGGTGCTGAGCTTTGTCTACAGAGCCATTGTAATCTCTTACTTACGTTCTTGCTAGGTGCTGGTCAAAGACTTTGTTGATGGGATGATCGTGGGTTTTCCTTAGGGTCCGGCTCTCTGGATCAGAGCCTTTCCGTTTATCAAAACGTGGAGTTCCATGGTTCCATGTTTCCACATTTGACGATGTGTTCTAACATAGAACCTCTCCTTTTGATCAGAAGTCTCTAGATTGAACGGTGCTTGGTGAGGCTTCACTGTACTGGATGTCTACTATATAAAGACCTTTACATGCTGACCCTGTGGTGGAATCCCTCATTCCTTCCTACCTTGGTTTAACCATCCAAAGATGCTCAGGAGGGCAGAAAGGGGAGATAAGCCCCCAGGATTCACATGAATAAATTGCATGTAGATGATCACGTGCCCGTCAAGCACTCTACGAGGATATTACCCAGGGAAAATGATTCTGTCTGAACTGCGCGTGGGTCTCGGGTGTCAGAGGATATTCGCTGAGATAGCTCTGTCCAGCCAGTGGGGACTTGGGTCCATGGTTACATCTTTTCATTCCCATCGTCCTGCACCAACAGGTTGATTGAGTCCAGCCTGGGCAGTGTAGCCACAAAGCTCAATTTCTTCATCCATAATCTGGCTCAGATGAAATTCACAGGCTCAGACGACCGGCTGACCCTTTCCTTTGCCCCCCGAACACACACGCTCAAGAGCTCTGGCCGCATCAGTGATGTTTTCCTCTGCCGCCACGAGAAGATTTTCCACCCCAACAAGGGCTATGTAAGTGTCTTCTCCAATATGACCCTGCCTTGCTCCCCACCGCCCCCAGCATATTGGGATTCTGTCTCTTCACATCCACACGTGGGCACTGGAGTTGTGAGCATCCCGTGCCAGGAGCCACGCAGTCACAGACCACTTCCCTCTCCCGTGCCCAAGTGGGCTGCTGGAATCAGGGAGCTGAATTGAGTGGTTATTCCCTCTGGGTCAAAGATCCTATGAAACATGTATAGGAAATCTTTGCTTTTCAGATTCCTGCACATGTAATGTCTATCCTCTTCTTCTTTGGAGGCACTTTTGCTCTTTTCCCCCTGGAAAGTGTATTCCCCCAACACACACACACACACACACACCCTCTTCTGTTCCCTTACCTACTCCCTTCATTGGGTGCACAGGGGTTGGCAGGTACTGTCTAAGACTTGGACCTTTGCAGGTTTATGTGGTGAAGGTGATGCGAGAGAATGCTCACGAGGCCACTTACATCCAACGGACGTTTGAAGAGTTCCAGGAATTACACAATAAGCTGCGGCTGCTCTTTCCTTCTTCCCTCTTGCCCAGGTAGCTGTCCCCTCTCTTCTCTGCACAGGGAGATCCTGGGGAGGGAGACCGGAGCTGCAGAGGGCTGGGGGGGTGGCGGGGAGGGTTGGGGGGTACTGCAGGATCCTGAAAGTACCCTTTCCAAGATCTGTTTGCTTTTCTTGGCCTGGTGATCAGTGTGATGGCAAGTGCCCGCCCTGCTGGCCGGTATCTCCTGACTCTCTCAGCCCAGTCTTGAAAATAAGCTTGAGCCCACCTGCCAGAAGGAGAGAAAACTGGGTCTAAGAGGACTGACCAAATCTTTGTTTCAAAGTTTCTTCTCTTTTTTTTTTTTTTTAACGTTTATTTATTTTTGAGAGAGAGAGAGAGAGAGACAGAACGTCAGTGGGGGAGGAACAGAGAGAGAGGGAGACCCTGAAGCCAGAGCAGGCTCCACGCTCTGAACTGTCAGCACAGAGCCTGACACAGGGCTCAAACTCACCAGCCGTGAGATCATGACCTGAGCCGAAGTCAGACGCTTGATCGACTGGGTCACCCAGGAGCCCCTCAAAGTTTCTGGTCTTTTAAAGAGTAAAAGAAAAATAAGCAAAATTTGGTATATACATACGATAGAATGTTATAAAATCTTGAAAAGAAGGAAATTCTGGCACATGCTACAACATGGATGAGCCTTGAAGGACCTTACGCCAAGTGAAATAAGCCAGTCACAAAAAAGACAAATCTTGTATCATATTCCACTTATATGAGGTCCTGCAGTGACCAGATTTCTAGAGACCAAAAGTAGCTTGGTGGCTACCGGGGCTTGGAGGGAGGAAGCGGAATGGGGAGTTGTTTAATGGGTACAGGGTTTCAGTCGTGTGAGATGAGAGTTCTGGAGAGGGGCGCGGTGATGGCTGCACAGCTCCCTGAATGTGCTTCATGCCACTGAACCATACACTTAAAAATGGTTAAGATGGGGTGCCTGGGTGGCTCAGTCGGTTAAGCGGCTGACTTCGGCTCAGGTCATGATCTCACAGCCCGTGAGTTCGAGCCCTGCGTCGGGCTCTGTGCTGACAGCTCAGAGCCTTAAGCCTGTTTCAGATTCTGTGTCTCCCTCCCTCTGATCCTCCCCCGCTCATGCTCTGTCTCTCTCTGTCTCAAAAATAAATAAATGTTAAAAAAAATTTTTTTAAATGGTTAAGATGGTAAATTTTACGTTCTGTGTATGTCACCACAGTTTTTTAAATGATTTTTCAAATGAATTTTGACCCTGATGGGGAAAACTGCGAGCTCCTCCAGAGCCCCCGAGGCACTTCCGGGGAGCCACAGGACGCTGCCCATCAGCGTGGTTTTCTTGCCTGGCATCCCTGGAACTGCGGTGCGAGATGCTGCGGGAAGGAGTGTGTCGCTGGAGCAGGCCCCGGGAGCTGCGGGAGGAATGGGGCCGGCTAGTGAGACATTGTGGGTCAGGTCGCCGAAAATGCCAATGAAAGGTGGCTAAAGCCTGTCGCCTCTTCCCTCTTTTCCCTTCTTGCCCCTCCGGGTGTTCCCACGGCCCACCTGCCCCGCCAGCTTCCCTAGTCGCTTCGTGATTGGCCGCTCGAGGGGAGAGGCGGTGGCCGAGCGGCGGAGGGAGGAGTTAAACCGCTACATCTGGCACTTGACCCACGCAGCCCCCGAGGTGGCCGAGGTGAGTGGGCTCTCTCTTGTGGGCTGTTCGGGGAAGGTCTGGTTTGGTGGGGGGTGGCGGGGGGGGGGGGGGGGGGGGGGGGGGGGGGTATGTAGTGGAAGCAGGGAGGATGCGCGCCCCCTGGCGGTCAAGGACGGGATTTGCGAGGAGGGCGGTGGCCGGCACAGCGAGGGAGGGAGGGGCGTTGGCTGCAGCGCCTGGGGTCGTGCTGGCTAGGAGTATTCAGAACCGTGGGAAGGAAAGATTTTTTGAGCAGGTTGAGTGTGTATTTACCTAGATTTTTTTTTTTTTAAACAAACGGCATTGTAATTTGGTATTATAATGAGCATAAAAACCAATGTAGGCATCAGGAGCCCCATCCCTTCGACCCATCATCTAACCCCATTTCTGTGTTTCCTTCCTATTTGTCTATAGGCAAGTGTGACTCTTACTGCTTTAGCTCCAATATCACTAGATAATATTTTTCTCACTTGGTGTTTATAATAAGCAGCACTTTGAATATCTGTACGAAATTATACTTTGACTTGCAGTGCTTCTTGAGAGAGAGATTATGTCACCCCCCCTTTTTTTCACTATTAACGCTAGAGTAGGTATTTTCACACATTTTAGTTTTTGTTTTCCCTAACAGACTTAGGAACCATTCTTGAGAGTAGGATTCATGGGCTCTGTCCAGAGTTGGCTCAAATATTTCTCTGCTTGAAAGGTGTATGTGTGTCCATAGGGGAGGGGGCGGCACAAAAGAACAGACTGCTTTTGACCTGATGTGACTTAGGTTGTTTTTTTTTTTCCTTTTTGAAGAACTTTTTGTTATGAGAACTTTCAAACATCTACAGAAGCAGAGAAACAGTATAACGAGTGCCTGTATCTTCATCACCCAAACGGTTAATGTTTTGCCATATTTGCTTCATCTCTTTTTGTATGAAGTGTTTTAAACTAAATCCCAGACATCATGACATTCTATCCCTAAATACTATGTATTCTTATATAACTATAGAAATCATACCATCTAATATATAGTCCATATTGAAAATCTCCCTGTCATCCCCCAAATTCTTTTTACAGCTGGTTGGTTTGAGCCATGATCCAAATAAGAAGTGCAAAAGATATTTGGTTCCATTTTATCAAGTTTTTTAAAATCTGGAATAGTCCCTTGCCTTTTTTTATGGGTCCGTTGCCTTCTTGAAGAGTGACTCTGTGTCTGATGTCATTTCAGTGTGATTTGGTATACACCTTTTTCCACCCCCTGCCCCGAGATGACAAGGCTACGGGCACCAGCCCAGCTCCTAAGTCCTCAGGTACGCTGCCTTCTCTGTGACGCTCCTGCCAACCTCTCTGAACCATTCCCAAAGGTCATCTCTCCTGCCCCCCCTCCCTCCCCAGTTCTCTTCCCTTGACCTGCCTCTGTCTCTTCGCCTACTGGCTGGAGAATCTGGTGTCCCGCTCAGGCTGTGGGGCCCCCGGCTCCTCGTGCAGGTTTCCCAGCGACTGGATATCTGCCTGCTCATTACACCACACAAACTGGATAGAACATCTCAACCTGATTCTGAATCATGTTCACAGACATCACTTGACAGTTCCCCCATCTGATATCAAGAACCTGACAGGGAGATCCTGGGGGATGGGTGGGGGGGGAAGGGGTAGAGGACCACGGAAACAACTGCCTGGCACCAGCTGGGGACGAGACTTCCTTCGTGACCTTTCTTGGTTTCTTTGTCCCTCCAGACGGCTCATGGGCCCGGCCCGTCGGGAAGGTGGGAGGGGAGGTGAAGTTGTCCATCTCCTACAAAAACAATAAACTCTTCATCATGGTGATGCATATTCGGGGCTTGGTAAGTACACGCACACAGCCTTCATGTGGTTCTGTATCTTTCTTCCGGTAGTTTTCTGACTGGTCAGAAGTTTTCTCCCTTCCTCTCATGAGAGTAACCACAGAAGTTACTGAGTACCCCCGGTGGCCCTGCTACCAGGCCAGGCCTGAGATATGACTAAGCAGGCAAGCACCGCCAGATACAGGTTCTTACTACCCGCGGTCTTTGGCAAGTTGTCTAAGTGTCCCGACCCTCATTGAAATGAAGATGTTAGTATCTACCTCGTAGAGTTATGGAGGGTTTCAAGGAAATAGCGCATACAGAGCACTTAACAGAATGCCTGGTATTAGTGTTGTGGCAATTATGATGATTATTATGAGGAAGAGGCCCAAAGGGTTTATTACCTGGTTGTAGAGATAAGGCAGCCACATGATGTCCTTCAAGCATAAGGCAGTATATAATCACAAAATTGTTGGTAGGAAGGGGAAGGGAACTTGCATTCAATACCTGCCATGTGCTGGACTTTTGTGGGTTGGGGCATTGGTGTGTGGCAGGGGCATGAACTTTGGAATCAAAGCAACCTGGGTTTCACTCTGACAACTTCATTCATTCATTCATCATTCATTCATTCATTCATTCATTCAATAAATGTTCATCAGGTGCCTACTCTGTGCCGGGCACTGATTTACTAGCTCTAGATCTAAGGGTAAACAAAACACAATCCCTGCCTTCAAGGAGCTTACATTCTAGTAGGAAGAGACAGACAGACAAACAGACGAGTGAAATATATGGCAGGTCAGATAGTGGTAAGTGCTCTGGAGAGGAATAAAGCAGAGAACAAATACTGGGGTGGAGTGAAGTGGTGACAATTTTATAAAGAGTGGTCAGGGAAGCCTTCATTGATGACAAGGTGTTCAAGCAAAGACGGAACAAGGTGAGGACTGTTCCAGGTAGAGGGAGCAGTTAAATCCCAAAGCCCTGAGTCAGGAACCTGCCTGGGGCGTGCTGGGAACTGCAAGGGGTCATTGTGGCTGAAGGCTGCAGAGCAAAGGGGAGAATGAATAGTAGATGTTGGGGTTGCAAAGGGCACAGCACTCCAGAACCTGAGTCCCACAGTCAAGACTGTGGCTTTTACCCAGAATGAAATGGGAACCGTTGGAGGGTTTTGAGCAGAGGCATGACAAGATCTAATTAAAAAGGATCAGGCTGGATGAATCACTAATTGGCTGGCCTTCAGCAAGCAACTTAATATCTCTCTGACTCATTTTGCACCTCTTGGGGGTTACTTGGATCAAATGACAAAATAGACAAAGACATTGGGCAAGGCAGGAAGATATCTGGGGACACGGTGGCTCAGTCAAAACAGACCAAGTTATGGCATGCCCCGAGCATTTGTATGAAAAGTATAGACTGGGTGTAATGGGCAATCGGATTGATGTTTTGGTAGGACACCTAATATTGTCATGGTAGATATTTCTATCAGAAGGGAGTGAGCTGGAAAGCAGACAAATTATGGTGCCTTGTAAGAAGCCAGGTGTGAGGGAGAAGAGTCTGGATCAGGTTGTGATCACAGGAATGGTGATAGGGACACAGACGTATGAATCTTCTTTTTGTAACATTTGTAAAATTTGCACTCCCTTTGTAGCAACTGCTGCAGGATGGAAATGACCCAGACCCCTACGTGAAGATTTACCTCCTTCCTGACCCTCAGAAAACCACTAAGAAGAAAACCAAAGTGGCCCGGAAAACCTGCAACCCCACCTACAATGAGATGGTGTGTGGAGGAGGGGCTGGGGTGGGTTGGCAAACTGTACCTGTTTGTGTAAATAAAGTTGTATTGGAATGCGGCCCCACCTATCACGGAAGTGTCGTCTGTGGCTGCTTTCATGCTGCAGCGGCAGGATTGCGTGCTTGTGACATAGACCAGACTGTTTGTACTCCTGTCTGGCTCCTCACATAAACAAGTTTGCTGACCCTTCGGTTAGGGAGTCCACAGCTGGGGTATGGCCTTGGCCCTGTCCCATGGGGAGGAGGAGCCTGCTGGTCCTTTGCTGATAATGAGCCGTGGCCCCAATAAAAAGCCCTCACCTGTGGCATGCCTGGGTGACTCCCTTGGTTGAGTATCCAGCTCTTGGTTTTGGCTCAGATCATGATCCCAGGATTGTAGGATAGAGCACTGCATTGGGCTCTTCACTGAGCATGGGGCCTGCTTGAGGTATTCTCTCTCTTTCCCTCTCTCTCCCTCTCTCCCTCCCCCTCCTTCCCTCTCCTTCCCCCTCCCCCTCCCTCTCCTGCCCTCTCCCTCCCCCTCCCTCTACCCCTCTCTCCTGCGCATGCTCTGTCTAAAATGAAGAAACCGGGGAAAAAAGGAAACTTGTTTTTAAAGTTTATTTTGAGAGAGACAAAGCGCCAGTGGGGGAGCGACAGAGAGAGAGAGGGGACAGAGGATCTGAAGCGGGCTCTGTGCTGCCGGCAGCGAGCCCAATGCAGGCTCGAACTCACAAACCATGAGATCATGACCTGAGCTGAAGTCAGCCGCTCAACCAACTGAGTCATGCAAGTGCCCCAAGGAAAAAAGAAAACTTAAAAAAAAAAAAAAAAAGTCCTCACCTTCCTCAACTCTAAGCAAAGAACAAAGTCCTTTATTTATTTACTTATTTATTCATTTGCTTTTAGATATTTAAGTAATCTCTACACCCAACGTGGGGCTTGAACTTACAACCCCAAGATCAAGAGTCGCTTGCTCTTCGGACTGAGCCAGCCAGGTTGCCCCAAAGAGCAGAGTTCTGTAAAGCTCTTCTTGGGTTCCAAGTACCTTCTCTAATCCCGCGGACTCGGGCTGGGGAGAGAAGTCGTCTTAGCCCCCGCCAGATCGAACCTCCACAGACTTAAGCATCTCCCTCTTCTGTGTCCCCCCATCTTCCCCATCTCTGTTCGCAGCTGGTGTATGACGGGATCCCCAAGGGAGACCTACAGCAGCGGGAGCTGCAGCTGAGTGTGCTGAGCGAGCAAGGATTCTGGGAGAACGTTCTCCTCGGGGAGGTGCACATCCGCCTTCGAGAGCTGGACCTGGCCCAGGAGAAGACTGGCTGGTTCGCACTGGGATCTCGAAGTCATGAGACCTTGTGAGCCCAGCAGAGCCCGACCCATCCCCCCCCACCAACCCCCGCCCAGGACCCCAGGCGGCTGGGGGTGCCGGGGGAGACGACTCTTCCCTCCTCCATGTGCCCTTTCCTTGTGAAAGGGCAGAGCCCTTGGCGGGCCTCCCCTCTGTCCGGGTGGCTCAGGCCCCTGTGACGGGAGGCGGGCAGAGTTAGATGCTGTCTGCTGTCCCCTCCTCTGCCCGGCGGCATTTGGGTTGGCTGTGCTGAGCGGCTGTGAGGCTGCCGCGAAGTTTTAAGGTTACCTTGTGTCAAGGGAGCAACGCCTGGTTGGGGGTGAGTGGGGCGGGCTGAATGAAGTAGCGTTTTGAGGGAGGGTGGGTGGATATCTTTATTTTTATTTTTAAAAAATGAAATAGTAATGTTGTCCTGACTGGACAGGAAGCCTTGTGAGAAGGGACTTGCATATGCCTCGGAAGGCAAAAGAGGAAGACGTCGGACTTTTTGTATGATTAAGGTTCTTATTGGACTTTCCCCTAGGGTTTTGTTTGTTCGCTTGTTTGTTTCTCATCTGTGTTTTTCTATCCATAGGAATTATTTGGGGAGGGGCCCAGTGGGTCCTGGGTGAGAGCCCTCCCTCTCTAAGGGCAGGCCGGGGAGGGGCGGGGAGGGTCTGGTGTGCTGGACTGAGGCCTGCTGTGGGCCTTTCTGATTGTGCCTCCAAAGGAGAGCGGTGTGATACCTACGGGTGTAAGGGAGGGCCTTCCGAACGGGGCCCTGCCGAGGACCTGTGTTCAGGGACCTGGGCTCTTTCAGGGGGAGCTTTTCCTTCCGTCTTCCCCGACTTTGCCAGGACGTGCCCCGAATACGGTCTTCTACCCCTCCATTCTCACGACCCTTCTGGGGACCATCTGGTCCCTGAGGGTATGCTGGGGGTGCTTCTCCACACGTCTCTCTCCCTTCCTTTTTCCCTGGTGGGAGAAAGTGCTGCCTCAGCCCTTAGATTTGGTCCCCCCACCCACCCCGCCCAAGGACATCCTGGCCCTGGGAAGGAGACGGCTAGGCCGCAGATGCCAGTGTGGCCCCATCACCCGCCACACCCCCCCTTTTTTGTGTGCTGCTTTTCCCAAACTCCACTTCTGTCACATTTTTTTTTTTTAAATAAGAATTTCCCTCATTTTCTGGGGCCATAAACTTATTTAGTCTGGAGCCAAAGGGATGCCCTAAGCCGAGGAAAAGGGGCGTGGGGTGGGGGACTCCAGTGATGTTCTTTGGTGGCGAGAAGGCTGGATCGGAGGGGGGGTGATTGATCCCCGGGAGCTGAGCTAGGAGCGAGAGACGGGGTCTCTTGTCTCTTACACTTTTTATTCCCTACCTGGTGGATTTCGGATTCACTCTTGTGCTTTACTCCAAAGGGTTGTATCCTTTGGGGAAAAAAAAAAAAAAAAAAGGGAGAGACTTTGAATTTGATATATTTAAACCGGAATTGGCTGGATGTACCCCAGGGTTGGGGCATGGAGGGAATCGAGGAGACTCTGAACTATCCCTCCCCAGCTTCCTTCTCAGCTCCAAGGATCAGAAATTCCCCCGTTTGCTGACTCATTCCATAACCAGAGAAAGAAGCTCCGTTCACTGAAGCCACAGGGGAGCAAGGAAATGTAAACTTTTCTTTTAGGTTAAAAATGTCAAGGGTAAGGTGGCCACTGTCGGGGAGGGGCTGGGGGAAGTGGGGAACAGGGGCAGAACTCCTCCAGGTGAATGGACCATAGATGCGTTACTGGCTTTTGGCCTGTAGCTCATTTTATTTTGACCCTCTCTGCCCCTGATTGAAAGAGGTCTGTGTACTGTATCCACTTCCCTTGTATCTGCTACTTTCTCTGGAACTGTATTTTCTAATAAATGACATTTGAGAAAAACAAAACCATCCTTTTCAAAATTGGTCGATGCTCACATGAAGACACCTGGTGTACAAGATGAAAATCATAACAGTAGGGGTCTTACGATCGGAAACTTTGATATGCGTTGGTGCGCTGCCCTGGGCCTTCGACACTTGTCAGTGAAATCTTAGCCTCAGAACAACTTGATCAGGTGAGTAGTAGAATCCCCATTTTATAGGTGAAGAAATGGAAGCTCAGAGAGATTAAGTAATCTGTCTTAAACTCACAGCCGATCAGCCTTGGATCTCGAATTGGAATCTAGGATTGACTCCAAACCTTGTGCAAACTCCTAGGTAATGTTTAATACAGCCCTTTAAGTTGGCGTAACATTTGTTCGTTTTCAGCGTGTCTTACTATAAACGATGTCCTTTTTCGTTACGCTACCGTCAAAAGTAGATCTGGTTCGTTCATTAATTCTATCAACAAACATGTACCATGCTTTCCAGTGCTACAGAGTGACATGCCTCCATCCACAAAGAATATAGCTCCTGGGGTTGTGCGTTGGGCCCTGTGCCACGTACCGGGCTGAGGGTTACAAAGACAAATTCAAACGATCTCTGCATTTAAGAAGTTTACCACCTAGGGGCACCTGGGTGGCTCAGTCGGTTGAGCATCTGACTCTTGATTTGAGCTCAGGTCATGATCTCGAGATTCATGGGATCGAGCCCCACATCAGGCTCCCAGCTGACAGCACGGTACCTGCTTGGGCTTCTCTGTCTCCCTCTCTCTCTGCCATCCCCCACTCCAATACATAAATAAACTTTACAAAGTTTACTGCCGGCACACCTGGGTGGCTCAGTCTGTTAAGCATCCGACTTTGGCTCAGGTCATGATCTCGTGGTTTGTTGAGTTCGACCCCCACGTCGGGCTCTGTGCTAACAGCTCAGAGCCTGGAGCCTGCCTCGGATTGTGTATCTCCTCTCTCTGCCCCTCCCATGCTCATGCTCTGTCTCTCTCTCTCTCTCAATAATAAATGAACATTAACAAAATGTTTTAAAAAGTTTACTGCCTAATGATATTTAACCAGCCCCATTTTCTAAAAGGGGAAACTGAGCCTCTGAGATGCCTTACAACTGTTAAGTCATTAGAGCAGAGCCATAGCTCAGAACCCACCAAATGCAAGAAGGAGGTGGTGTGAACCTTGTACCAGCATTTCACCCAAAAGTTTTCAAAACTCTCCAGTGGGGTGTCCTATTTCACACCAGGAAATTTTGTGAGGCTTCCCAGGGACTTTCAGTAGTAAACAGGGGGAAGTGTTACCCATCTGCGGTGTTTCTAAGTGGTTTTGAGATGTCACTGCCGTTCTGGATAAATCCCAGGGGACCTTTTAAAAGTTAAACTTGACTCTGGCAAGAGTCTTAGTTGAGGAAATTTCTTGGCCGAATGGGGCAGAAATCTGAACCACCCTGAGGGCGTGGGGGTGAGAGCTGGGAGTACAGTAAGGGCTTGCTCAGGGAGAAGAGAAACAAGAGAAGCCCAGGAGGCTGGGTTCTCTGAGTTCAGAGAGAGGTGGCAGAAATGAAGTAACCTGACTGGCTGGGATGTGGGGGCAAAGATTAGATTGGACTTGAAAGGTCAAAAATGAGGCAGCATTTTTTTTTTAACATTTATTCATTTTTGAAAGGCAGAGACAGAGCACGATTGGGGGAGGGGCAGAGAGAGAGGGACACACAGAAACAGAAGCAGGCTTCAGGCTCCGAGGCATCAATCAGCACAGAGCCTGATGCGGGGCTCAAACTCACAGACCGCGAGATCATGACCTGAGCCAAAGTCGGCCACCCAGGCGCCCCCAAAAAGGAGGCAGCATTTTTAAGTCGGGAGGGAATTTTGGTGGCTGGGACGTCTGTGCAACAAACAGACTGAGGTGTCTGTTCAACAAACCACGCTCATGGTCTTCTCTGGGTCAGGCAGGGCAACCAGGCAGTGTGGCTACTAAAATGACAAAGATCCAGCTAGGGAGGCAGACCCGGGAACAAAAAGCGACAGTGCAGCGGCTCAGGGCCAGACGAGGGCAGGAAAAGGGAGGGAGCAGGCAGGCAGAGAGGGCCTCACAGGGAGAAACTGAGCGTCAAAGTCGATCAGAACTCCAGATTTTATTCTTAGTGTGATGGGGCTGCCATCACACTAAGCTTTTGAGGAAGGGACTGCGGTGCTCCAATTTACATTTTAAAAAGGTCATTCTGGCTGCTGTTTGAAGCAGGACTGGATGACTAGATGCAGCAGAGACGGTCCCTGCAGAGAAGGTCTCTGCGGGAGTCTAGGAGGGAGGTGATAGTGTGGGGATGGTGAGAAGAGTCAATTTCGGATAGAGAGTTGGTGAATTTCAAAGTAGTGCTGACAGGATTTGCTGATGGATTAGATGTGGAGTTGAGAGGAAGTGAGGGTGACTCCTGAATTTAGGGCCTTGGCAGCTGGGTGAGGAGGACTGGGGGCATTACAGATCATGGGGAAGATGGGCCTGGGGGAGCTAAATTAAGAGTTTTATTTTGGGGGAGCGCCTGGGTGGCTCAGTCAGTAAGTGTCTGACTCTTGGTTTCAGCTCAGGGCATAATCTCATGGTTCCTGAGATCGAGGCCCGAGACATGCTCTGCACTGTGAGTGCAGAGCCTGCTTGGGATTCTCTCTCCCTCTCTCTCTGCCCTTCCCCACCCCCTCAAAATAAATGAACATTTAAAAAAAAAAAAAAAAAGACTTTTGTTTTGGGTGCGTGGCTGGCTCAGTCGGTAGAGCATGTGACTGTTGATCTCAGGGTCATGAGTTCGAGCCCCATGTTGGGCATGGAGCCTACTTAATAAATAAAATTATTTTTTTAAAAAAGTTTTGTTTTGATCATGATAAAGTTGAGATGTGTGGACATCCACGTGGTGAGGCAGGAGAGTGGAATCTGAAGCTCATGTGTGAGGTCAGTCTAGAGTTTAGGTAAGGATGTCATCAGCATAGGTTGAGATCACCTAGATTAGAGAGGCTAGAAAAAAAAAAGATATGGGTGGACTGAGCTCTGATACAGGCCAACATTCAGAGGAGCCACTGGAACTGTTGGGAAACCAGGGGAGTGGCGTCATGGGGGCACAAAGAAAAGTTCCGTCGGTACCCCAGGGCTGCTGTAACAATGCGCCACCGACTGGTGGCTCAAACAACGAATGAATTTGCTCACAGGTCTAGAGGCTAGAAGGCCAAGATCCAGGGGTTGGCAGAGTTGGTGCCTTCTGCGGGTTGACAGGGAGAATTTATTCCATGCCTCTTCTAGCTTCTCATGGATTGCCGGAAGTCGTCCACATTCCTTGACTTGTTGGGGCATCACCCCAATCTCTGCCTTCGTGTTCACATGGTGTTCACAAGTACATGTGTTTCATGCATGTGTGTCTGTGTCCAAAATTAGCCTTTGTATAAGGACACAATCAGATTAGATTAGACCCACCCAATGACCTCATCTTAACTTGCGAAGGCCCTATTTCCAAACAAGGTCTCATTCACAAGTACTGCGGGATGAGGACCTTCAATATCTTTTAGGGGGACACAGTTCAACCCACAGTAGTCAGAGGCTTGGACTTGGCAAATGTTCCTGGCAACCTTGATAAAGGCTGTTTGAGTGGTGGGGACAAAGGCCACATTGGAGGAGGTGGAAGAGAGAAGAGGTCATGACAAGGTAGAGACCATGACCGTAGGTGACGCTCGAGAAACTTTGCTGTAGTGCTGCAGAAACTTGGAGGGCACGAATCTGAGAGAGTTTTGTTCATTTTTAAGATGGGTGATACTAACTGCATGTGAGTGTTCTAGAAGCTTGAGAGAGACAATTATAGGTTACAAGAAAGAGGGGCTAAGGAAGGCTGGAATTCCTTCCGTAGAAACAGAGGGACAGGATCCAGGAGGCTTCTTTTCTTTTTTTTTTTTCTTTTTGAGATAGAGGGAATCTTTTTTTTTTTTAATTATTTTTTAGAGTTCACTTATTTTTTGATGGAGAGAGAGAGAGAGCAGGGGAGGGCAGAGAGAGAGGGAGACACAGAATCCGAAGCAGGCTCGAGGCTCTGAGCTGTCAGCACAGAGCCCGACGCGGGGCTCGAACTCATGGAGTGTGAGATCATGACCTGAGCCGAAGTCGGACACTTAACCGACTGAGCCACCCAGGCGCCCCCAGGAGGCTTCTTTTCTTGTTACGGGATTGAAGGCAGAGTATGTGGGTCCAAATGCTGGAAGATGGGCGGATTTAGTGGTGGAAAGGTGAGGTTGTTTATGTCCAATTGTGTCTGGTTTCTCAATGAAGTATGAGGTGTGACCGTAAGCTGAGGATGTGTATTTAAGGGAATGCTGGAAATTGGAAGAAATTGTGAAACAGTCTCAGAGTGTGGGAGAAACAAAGCTGGAACTATGAACTGTCGTAGGAATGCCCGGCACTGATGAAATTTGTGGTCACAGATACGAAGCAAGTCAGTCGGTGCTGCTGAGTGCTTTTCCTCGGCCATGGTTAGCTGAGTGCGTAGATTAAGAACAAGTGGGTAGTTGAGTTCAACTAGGGTTGGGATTTTGCCAGCGAAGAGCAAGAGAATGAAGCGTCTTTGCAGTGGGTTCGTTTTTGATACTGGATCGTGGAATTCACGCTGGGTAAGGAGGGAAGCGAAGGAGGGCAAGAAATCACAACAGAAGTGGAAACGGCAGTGGTGTGGAGGTTTCCAGGGGTTGGTAAGTCGCTGAATAGGGATACGGGGCAGTGAGCTGGGAAGATGGCAGGTGGTGACCACGTGAAGTGTGGGATACTTAGAAGTGAGATCTTGGAGGTGGTGCTGGCAGACAAATGAAGTCAAAAGCTGTATACCCTCTGCCTCAGGCCCGCAAAATCTTTTAAAATGAACATAATCAACTGAGGTTTAAACCTCACCTCTGCCAAAGTGCCAGTCAGCTTGCCAGTCCAAGGACTTCTTGTCCTCACCAGCACACCTACAGCTACGGCAACACTTTGTTATCTCGGTGTCCAGAGCTACCCTCCCTCCACCCTCTGGCTGATAGCAGGCTCGAGGAAGCTGGTTTACACTTTATTTTCCTGTTGGGACTGACAGGGCTAAGTCACACATTCTTACAGGTTTTGATGCTTTAGGACTGTGTTTTTTTTTCCCCTTTAGAACAACTTCCAAGGTAGGGAGAATCAAATTATATATTCAAGGACTAGATGGGGAAGGGGAGGCTCATTCAAGAAAGCTTTAAGGGGCGCCTGGGTGGCTCAGTCGGTCAGGCCTCAGACTTTGGCTCAGGTCATGATCTCATGGTTTGTGGGTTCGAGTCCCGCATCCCACTCTGCGCTGATAGTGCAGAATCTGCTGGGATTCTCTCTCTCCCTCTCTCTCTGCCCCTCCCCCACTTGTGCTTTCTGTCTCTCTCTCTCAAAATAAATAAATAAACTTAGAAAAACTAAGTGGAAAAGGGGTGCCTGGGTGGCTCGGTGAGTGAAACGTCCGACTTCGGCTCAAGTCATGATCTCACCACTCGCGAGTTCGAGCCCCGCGTTGGGCTCTGTGCTGACAGCTCAGAGCCTGGAGCCTGCTTGGGATTCTGTGTCTCCCTCTCTTTCTAACCCTCCCCCACTTCCACTCTGTCTCTCTTGCTCTCAAAAAATAAACACTAAAAAAATAGAAAAAAGAAAAAGCTTTAAGAAAACTTTTGGGGGGACATGTGGTGTTAGCCACAAAGTCGACAGTGGAAAACAAAAAAAAGGCTTAGCCATAAGGAAGATGCTGTTATTTTAAAAGTTTTTTAAGTTCATTTATTTATTTTGAGAAAGAGAGAGAGAGGGAAAACACCCGTGGGGGAAAGACAGAGAAGGAGAGAGGGAGAGAGAGAATCCCAAGCAGGCTCTACGCTGTCAGCACAGACCCCGATGTGGGGCTCGAACCTCCAAACTGTGAGATCATGACCGAAGCCAAAGTCAAGAGTCAGACTTTCTTTTATTAATTAAAAAAAATTTACATCCAAGGTCATTAGCATATGGTGCAACAATGATTTCAGCAGTAGATTCCAGTGATTCATCCCCTACGTATAATACCCAGTGCTCATCCCAACAAGTGTCCTCCTTCATGCCCCTTGCCCGTTTAGCCCCTCCCCTCACCCCCAACCCCTCCAGCCGCCCTGAGTTTGTTCTCCATATTCAAGAATCTCTTATGTTTTGTCCCCTCCCTGTTTTTGTATTATTTTCGCTTCCCTTCCCTTAGGGTCATCTGTTTTGTGTCTTAAATTCCTCATATGAGTGAAGTCACATGATATTGGTCTTTCTCTGACTCAAGAGTCGGACGTTTAACTGACTGAGCCACCCAGGCACCCCTGATGCTGTGGTTTTAGAGTATTAATACTTTTCCATTCATTCGGCAAACATTATTGGTCACCTATGATGTGCCAGCCAACATCTAAGTCAGTCATTCCCTAACTTTTTGGGCTCAGGATCCCTTTTACACTCTTAAAAATTATTGAAGACCCCAAGGAACTTTTGTTCATGTGTGTTATATAGTTATCAATAGTTACCGTTCAAGAAGTCAGAACTGAGGAATTTTTAAATATTCATTAAAAATAATAAACCCACTACATGTCAACGTAACACTTTTAATGAAAAATTATTTTTCAAAACAAAATGTAGCAAGAAGAGGGACATTGTTTTACTTTTTTTCCCCAAATGTTGTTAATATCTGGCTTGATAGAAGATAACTCGAATCTCCTATCTGTTTTCGCATTCCACGGGTTGCCAGATCACTTATCATGTATTTTCTAGAAGATACATGTCCAACGTACACTCATGAAAAAAATGAGAGTTAAAAAGGAAAATAACAGCTGCATATTATTATGAACATTATTTTGGCCTTGAGGGCCCCCTGAAAGGGTCTGAAAATGGGATCCCCGTGGGTGCCCAGATCATATTTTGGGAACCACTGGGCTAGGTATTGGGAAATTGCCCTCAAGGAGCTGAAACCAGCAGGAAAGAACATTTATAGGTGTATGTAGTGTAGCGTGTTAAGTGTTCAAGTAGCGTATAATAATATTGTTCTGACCGGGAAGGTCGACAAAGATTTCAAGAAGGGGTTGATGTTTGAGTTGGACCTTGAAGCATGAGTACTTATATAAGGGGGAGGAAGAGGGCTTTCTTGGCTGAGAAACAGCACACATAGAGGCAGGACACAAGTCCAAAGTTCTGGAGTATTAACACGCATGAACGGAAGTTACTGAAGAGAAGGCTGGCAAAGCATAGTGGGAGGACAGGCTGTACAGAGCCTTGATTGCGTAGGCCATGGGAAACCATTGTTAGCTGCTAAATCACAAGTATTAGCTGATGGTTATGCCCCTACTCTCTCTAGGCCAGGCACTGTATTAGGAATTTCATTCTCTCACCAACCTGTTGAAAGAGGAATTGTTAGTCTCACTTGACAACCAAGAAACTGAGGCTTCAAGTATTTAATTTTCATGCTTAGATCTCTTTTCTATTATTAACCTCCTATTATTAATACATTTTTTTCTGAAGTTCTTAGGATTAAAAATGAGTTATTTCCAGAGCAATGGATAAGATAATAAGGGGTAAACCATAGAAACTGAGGACCTTTTAGATTCCTAGAAGGAAGTGGCTGTTCTTTGAATAGTCCCATTGAAGCAGGAAGAGCAGCTGGCTTCCTCCTGGTTCCTGAAAGATCTTTCCGCAGTCCCTAAGTGCTTAAAATTGCCACACTCCGTCTGTAATAGATTTTTTTTTTTTTTAATTTCAGAGGTGTCATTGAAAAACTTTTAGCAGAAAAAAGAAATGAACTAAGGAGAATTAAATATAGCAATTATAATAGACAAAATTTTTTCAAAGGATAACGGTCCGTGTGTCCTTTACATGCTGTATCCTGCGGTTCTGGGCGGCTCAGGACATAAATAGGACTTGAATGTGTTGCCTCCTGGGAAGCATATAAGAGAGTCAACACCTCCAAGGACTACGTTTCTTTCCTCCTCTGCAACTTCAGTTTGCCTCTCCTGAAAGGGGACAGTCTAATAGGGCACCACCTAAGAAACAAGAGTTCACATTTTCGTGGGGAGATGTATGTGGATTAGATACTGAAAGCTGGGTCGTAGGCAAAGCTAAGTAGTGATTCAGAAACTCGAAAACCGAAAGGGCACGAATGCATAAGAATGATTCATTTTTCCCTTACGATTTTGCACTCATTATCCACTCCAAATTATTAGTGTCTTAACACCAGACGTGTATTTACACAGTATTGTCAATTCTTATTATACTAAGATCTCATGCTGACGATCTACTTAGCACTCAATACAGGAACCCCGATATATGCAAGCCTAAGGTAAGGGTACACACTTGGGTGTGTATTAGGACCTTAAGAGAGCTTCCGGGAATTGTCGGGTTATCTGGCAAAGTCCCCTTTCGCCCAAAGGACTGGGTGGGGCTGGGGGGCACCGGGGCGGGGCGGTCTCCTAGGAGACCACGGGGGAACCAGTGCGCACGCGTACAGCCTAGGCCCGGCTGATGCAACCTCCGGCGGGCGGGCTGGGTCCGCCGAGAGTAAGGAAGCCGACAGGGAACGGCCGGAGACCAATCAGGGACCGCACGCCGGAGTGGGGAAAGGCCCGCCCGCCGAGGCTGTGCGAGTGACGTTGGGCGACGCGGGGCTGGTGGCGTAGCCAGCCGCCCTCCTTCGTCTCGTCCTCTCGCCTGGGGGTGTCCTGCTCCGCGCTGGCCCCGCGGCCATTTTGGGCTTCGCTTCCACCCGCGTCCTCTTGCCCAGCCCTTCCGGGGTCGCGCTGCCGAGGGGCTTTTTAACGGTCCGTCTCTTCTGGACAGTCGCTGCCGTCGCCGCGGGAGGGCTCTATCTATGGTGGAGAGGCCTCGGGCGGACTAGGACACCTTCTTCCCGCCAGGATGAATGTCGTCTCGGCCGCTACGTCCTGCGCCTGCCGTTCCGGACTGTGGTCTGCCGCCCGCGGCGGAAGCCGCTTCCCGCTGTGGTTCTTCTGCTGGCCCGGGGATCGGCCTGGGGCCCCGACTCCGGCCAAGACTGTTTAGGCCGCTCCGAATCCCGTCCGACCTTCAGCCCTGAGAAGACTGCCAAGAGCAAGGAGATGGAGCCGGCAGCAGACGGGTCTCGGCCACGGCCAGCCTCTCGGCCGGGCTCCCGGATCCGGCTGCCCTTCTTCTTCCCTCGGCGCCCGCAGCCCGGCACCTCCAAGTTGCCCTCGCCTCCTGCCCCGGAACACTCCGGGGACCCCAGACTTGCTGCTTCCCCCCAGCCTCGGACCAGCTCCTGGGTGAAGCTGCTTTCCCAGCTCTTCGCGCCCCTCCCCAGCCTGCTTCAGAAGCTGCTGGTTTGGAGCCAGCTTTTCGGAGAGATGGTTCCCACCAGATGGCTAGATTTTGCTGGAGGGTCCAGCGCCCTGAGGGCCCTGAAGGCTCGGGAGGACCCAGCCGCGCCCCCCGCGCAGAAATCTTTGAGTTCGCTGCGGCTCGACCCCTCGGACGACTCTGGTGCCAGCCCCCTCAATTGGCTGGAGGAGGGGATCCACTGGCAGTGCTCGTCTTTAGATCTAACATCGGAACTCAAGGCCAAGGCCGGAGCCCTGGACCCCGCGGCACACGCTTTTCTGTTAGAGCACCAGCTGTGGGGAGTGGAGCTGTTGCCGAGTGGCCTTCAAGGCCATCTTTGCTCGGACCGGGAACTTGGCTCTTTGCCCTCCGGGCCTCCAAACGTTAAGCGTTTAAGCAGTTTCAGCGTGGTCTCCTATTTGTTGAACCCCTCCTATCTGGACTCCCTGCCCCGGGTGGGGCTCGGCTATCAGAGCGGCGTGGGAAGTGGCGAGCTAGTTGATTTCCAGACCCTCAGCCCCGAGAGCAGCTGTGTGACCGAGGCCCATGACCCTCCCCAGCCACTGAAGGCAGAGATCACTTGCGCTTCATGGCGGGGATGTCCGCCCCTTTCTAGAGAGGGCCTGCCCGAAATCCACCATCTTCGCATGAAACGGCTGGAATTCCTCCAGCAGGCCAGCAAGGGGCAAGCGTTACCCAGCCCAGACCAAGATCATGGCTACCACAGTCTGGAGGAGGAGCACAGCTTGCCCCGGATGGATCCGCAACCCGGCGGAGACAGTCCGACACAGTGTGTTCCCTCTGCTGGAGCCGTTCCCGGAACCGCCCAGAAACCGGGAACCGAGGAGGAAGTCGCGTTGGTGACCACAGAGGACCCGCTTGCTGTGGAGAAACCGGGGCCTTCAGAAGGCTGTCCGTCTCGTGAGGTACCGGTGGAAAAAGAGCCTGGCGAGGACCAAACAAGTGTAGTTGACTCCTCAGACCTAGAGGATGACATTCCCTTATCCTCGAGACCAGCCTGTAGCAACAGGTTGATAGATTACATTTTGGGAGGCGCATCCAGTGACCCGGAAACAAGTTCTGATTCCGAAGGTGAGGGTTGGGATGAGGAGGCTGAGGATGATGGTTTTGACAGTGATAGCTCATTCTCAGAATCAGACCTTGAACAAGACTCTGAAGGGCTTCAGCTTTGGAACTCTTTCTACAGCGTAGATCCGTATAATCCCCAAAACTTTACGGCAACAATTCAGACTGCTGCCAGAATTGTTCCTGGAGCCCCTTCTGACTCCGAGAAGGATTTGTCTGACAAGTCTGATCTAGAGAATTCTCCCCAGACCGGAAGCCTTCCCGAGTCTCCTGACCAGAATTCTGGGGAGGAAGAGGACTGGGAATCTAGTGCAGATGAAGCAGAGAATCTCAAACTGTGGAATTCTTTCTGTAATTCCGATGACCCCTACAACCTTTTAAATTTTAAGGCTCCTTTTCAAACATCAGGGAAAATTTGGAAAGGCTGTTGCGACCCAGAGAGGCCGTCTGAGCCCGCTGCGGCCATTTCGGAGTATCACACCTTACTTTCTTGTGAGGTGCACCTGTTAGGGAGCCGCGAAACCGAAGGTCCAGACTTGGGACAGGGTGGGGTTCTTTCTGGACAAAGACACACGCGTATCAAGAGGAAAAAGGTTTGTGTCTTTCTTCTAATGTGCCTGTTAATTTGTACTGTTTTGATGTGGTTAAATACAATAGGATGACTTTTCTGGAGGCATAGTCGTGCATATTTTTTGCGCGGAAGGACTCTAAGCTTATATACTCGGATTAAGAAATGACACCCTCCCACCTCCACCCCCCCTTCTTCCCTCTTGTAGAATGTTGTTCCTGTCCAGATGGAGGACACTGGGGTATAGACGTTAGCAGGAAAGTGCCCTTTTTTTTTTTTTTTGGTTGTTGTTGTTGTTAATGGTTATTTATTTTTGAGACAGAGAAAGAGCATGAACAAGGGAGGGTCAGAGAGAGGGAGACACAGAATCCAAAGCAGGCTCGAGGCTCTGAGCTGTCAGCACAGAGCCCGACGTGGGGCTCGATCTCACGGAGTGTGAGATCATGACCTGAGCCGAAGTAAGATGCTTAACCGACTGAGCCACCCAGGCGCCCCGGAAAGTGCCCTTTTCATTTGGGTTTGTAGCTCTGGGCTATTTGCATGCAAACTTCAACTTTCCACTCTTTTTTACGGAACAGAAAAATCAAACCTTGTGTGTATACACAATTTAAATTTTTCGGGAGGTTGGTCAGGTCCTGTTGTAGCCATAGAGTTTTTAAATGTGGTACGTCACTTGCAGACCTTAATATTTTATTTACGGGATAACAGTGTCTTCGTTACTGTCCATTAGGACCCAGAGGGATGATGGTACCAAGTAGCAGGCCAGATTTGTCTGGTTGTTTGCCATGAAAGAAAATACTAGTTTCAATATGAAAGACTTTTTGAGATGTACGTGACTTTGACGGTAAAAAACCCAAAAACCAGGAAATAGTATTGCCTTTTCCTAAGAGTGCAATTAGTTATTAGTTCTCATTGGCCAGTTACTGGTTAATAATCATTTGTAACAATGATGGTCACTTACTAGGCTTAACTTGAGTAGTTGCTTCCTAAACTAATCTCAAAAACTTCATTTTATTCTTTTAACACATTGTCAAGTTGATCTTATTTTGGGAAGCCCTTTGAATTGCTTTGTATTTTCCCTCTATTGTTTGTTCAGCTAAAGTTATTAATTGGAGAGGAATCCCTCTAAGCACACAGGGTGTCTTTTATTGTAGAGGGAAAGTTTCTTTAGTTTCCTGTACACTTATTTGGAAAGAGAAAGAAGGGGAAATTATTGCTGCCCTCTGATTCTGCCGCATCAGAGTTTGAAGCGGACAGTGCCATAATTTATTGGCTCCAAATAGCCAGCTGAATTGATCCTTTGAAACTCTTCCTGGGTAGAAAATTTCTCTAAATGGTGATAACGTATGTCTCGCCTGTAGAAGTAGAATAAGTCATGTTAAAAAATTCGTTCACTCTTCTGTAAATGTAGTCATAAAAGATCTTTCCTCTATATTTTTAATGGGCCCCTGGCAAAATGACCTATTTCGTGACTAGATTAAAAAGCAAAGTGGGGCAGCGGAATGCACATTTGGTATCTGGAGACTTGTGTTCCCTCCTGCTGAGCTGTTAGGGCCAAGAGATTTGGGAAGACAGCCAGACCTGCAAAGTAACTTGACCTCTCGTGGCCTTGATTGACTCATTTATCTGATGGGAGTAATAATTGCATCTATTGTATGAGTTATTGCATGATTTAAATGAGATGAGTAAATAACACTCCTAATTCATCCCCTTGCCTTTAAATGGTAGCTGTACAGTTCAGGGACCTCAGGCCAGTCTCATGTCTCATTTTCGCTTACTCATTGAGTAAAAATGAGATGAGTCAAGTAGCTGGGAGACTACTGACTATGAAGTGGAAGCAACATTTATAAAGGATTATGTCTAAAACAGTAAAATTATTCGGGCAGCCTTTTAGTACTTGACATTCTTCAGGTATATGGGAATTGTGGAGAGTGCCTAATTTTTTTTTTTTTTTAAGTTTTTTTTAATGTTTATTTATTTCTGAGACAGGGAGAGACAGAGCATGAGTAGTAGGGGAGGGGCAGAAAGAGAGAGAGACACAGAATCCGAAGCAGGCTCCAGGCTCTGAGCTGTCAGCACAGAGCCCGACGCGGGGCTCGAACTCACCGTGAGATCACGACCCGGGCTGAAGTTGGACCCTTAACCGACTGAGCCACCCAGGCGCCCCTGATAGTGCTTAATTCTTAAAACGAAACATTGAGCTATGGGAGTTTGAAACGCCTGTGCCATGGCATTAACAGTGCAGATTGTGGGGCCGCACTCGGTTTGCAGTCTGTTTGCTACACCTCCTGGAAGCTGTGTCATTTGAAACAAGCCCATTAACCTCCCTGCCTTTCTTTCCTTCTCTGTACAATGGAGGTGATAATCGTACATGTCCTATGAGGATTAAATGAGGTAGAAATTGTGAAGTGCTCTGAAGGGAGCTTGGCACATGGTAAACACTCTATCCATGTTGTTGTTATTATTTAGTGACACCATGAGTGAGTAACTCTAGAATGCAATATCTAGTAAGATGTTACATGCTTGCTAATTGTCCTCGAGGGCATTCCTTGGCCTGATGTAAAGGGAAGGAAAGGAGAAAGGAGTAGGCCACGGTGGGATTAGCTGATGTAACTATTGAACATATTTTAGAGCAAGTATTTACTTTTGTACTTCGCTACGTCCGAAAGAAACTTCTATATTAGAAATTAAGTAGGGGTTAAAAAGGGACTGTCACTCATTACGTGAAATCATGTATACTATAATATTTACATTTTCATGTGTATGTAATGATAGCATATTAAGGAGGAATGAAAAGGGTTTTTATTTCAACCACAAAGTCTCTTAGCAACATAGCCTTAAAATGTTAATTTTGCTGTATTTTGTTGACTAAGTAACCTTTCTAATAGTCTGATTACAAAAGTAATACTACATGTTCATGATGCAAAAGTTGGAAAGCACCGAAAAAGTGAAATTTTATTTAAAAGGAAAAAGAATAGAAATAGTGAAGGTCTTGTTAAAGCTTTTGGTGCCGTAAGAAAAGCATCGACTGACATTGACGAATAACTGTTTCAAATATTTCTGAAAAGTTCTGGGGGAAACATTTGTCATTTTGGAAGAAAAGTGTCACAGAACTGTACTTCCCTAAGGATTGGGAAAAAAAAAAAAAAAAAAAAACCACAAGGATAACATCAGGAGACTTACAGTTCCCCATCTGGATTCATTTTCTTAACACCAAAGCCAAGAGGAGGGAGGTAGAACAACACGATGACAGACGGGGGCAGGAATGTATGTGTATGTGTGAAGGAAATTAAGATGGCATTGGCTCACTTTAAAAAAAAAAATTTAATTAATTGATTAATTTTTAAATTTACATCCAAGTGAGCATGTAGTGCAACAATGATTTCAGGAGTAGATTCCATAATGCCCCTTCCCCATTTAGCCCATCCCCCCTCCAACCACCCCTCCAGTAACCCTGGGTTTGTTCTCCATTTTTAAGAGTCTCTTCTGTTTCGTCCCCCTCGCTGTTTGTATATGATTTTTGCTTCCCTTCCCTTATGTTCATCTGTTTTGTCTGTTAAATTCCTCCTGTGAGTGAAGTCATATGATATTTGTCTTTCTCTGACTAATTTCGCTTAGCATAATACCCTCCAGTTCCATCCATGTAGGTGCAAATGGCCATTTGCTCACTATTTATTGAGATGCCATCTAATCAGTCAGAACTACTGCTGCTTTCTTCTTTGTCTTTTAAACTTCTGTTACAGTTGAAACCACATATTCCTCTGAGGTACTGGGTTGTTTGATATTCCGAAAGAATTAGTAGCATAAAGGTTTGTTAATTACCTCAATGATTGTAAGATCCTAGAGCACGATTAAAAATAGTCTTTGTCTTTATAGGTAACCTTCCTTGAAGAAGTTACTGAGTATTATATAAGTGGTGATGAGGACCGCAAAGGACCATGGGAAGAATTTGCACGGGATGGGTGCAGGTTCCAGAAACGAATTCAAGAAACAGAAGATGCTATTGGATATTGCTTGACAGTTGAGCACAGAGAAAGAATGTTCAATAGGCTCCAGGAAACATGCTTCAAAGGACTTACTGCTTTCGAGCAATGTTAAGATGGTTTGACAGCCTCTAACTCGAGCATACACTACCTCTTATTTGAGAGGTTTCTTTTAAAAACAAAATTTGGCAGCTGTCCTTTTTTTTTAGAGGATATGCAACTTGGACCCAGTGACCTAAATTTTTTTTTTTTTTTTTTGCAACCAATCCCACTCAGAAATGTCCAGGTTTGAAGCCGAGCCCTGGTAATGAAGGATGAGATGATGTGGTTTCTAATCCTCCCTTTTTTGACTCAGTTGGATGTGTTTTTGAATGTTCTGTGCTTGCCAAGGTGAAATAGGGGACCGTTTAAGGTGTAATTTTGCATTTCCAAAGCTTATTTTCTTGGGAAACAATATTTATAGGGTGCAAAACCCATTTTCCATTCTAATTTAAATTATGTTTACCTGTCTGAAAACGCTGGGCTCTTCCTCCCTGACATTCTAAAATTAAGAGGCTTTTATGTTCTCTCTATTTTTATCTCAGTGATGTGGCCCTTCTAACTTAAAAGCTGAGAAAATAATCTTGTGTATGCTACCAGCTTAAATTATCTTGTGTCAACTTTTTTTCCCTCTACTAAAAATGACTCTGGTTGAAAGTTGTGTGGTGGGTCATTGTTTCTAGGTGAAGTTCTACCTAAGACACTTTCAGGAACCGCCACAAAACTTCCATGTGTAGGACTCTTCTGGTGTTTGGGAAAATTGCATCTTTCTGCCAAATTGTAATGTCTAACACGTTTAACTTCTGTGCAAACCGTCTCGGAGAGGGTTCTGTACATGTTACTGTCGTGCCCAATTCAATGGTTCTTTGCATGTTGCAACAGGTAGAAATTGTTGTAAAAGACTCTGGAAAGCAATGATTGCATCATAGGCATTGATTTTTTAAATCGAAAAGCCAAGAATTGTCCTAGGAAGGAGCTAGGAGACCTCTCAGAGCAATTTGGTTCTGTTGTGTATGCTCTCAACAGAAAACCAGTGTTATTAATCTCACGTCTCAGCACCGTCACTTTTAAAACCTGTCAGGGGGACACTGTAAACTTGGAAATGGGCAGTTCTGAATTTTCCAGTTTGCAACATAAAACACAGACTTCAGTCGATATCCAAGTTTATCGTGTTCTGTTACTGAGAGAAGTAAGACAAGGCCTGTACTTCCAGGATGGTACTATAGACTTAACTCGAAAGTCTTAATATTTTTAGCCCAAAGTTCACTTTTGAATTGAAGTTTTTGCAGTGACTGATTGTCCTTGGTTTGCTCGGTTAGCTCTACATGGTGCACATCTGTTAGGCCGAGGTAATGTTGATCTCCTCCTATTGGTCCCTCTTTACCCCACGCGCCTCCTGTCGCAGGTGGTGGAACACATGAGTAGAACAGGTGACCTCTTCAGTTTCAACTTGTTTCAGTGTGGAAACAAATTTTTCATCAAAGTGCTGGCAGAGTTACTACCTCAGTTTATAATCTACCTGGTCATTACTTCCATCCAGTCTGCTCTAAGCATTGCCTCCAGTGATAACACACATACTCACAGGTGAATACACGGCGAGTACGCCATCATCAAAGCCGGTCCCATTTTTGCAGAGCCCTTCCCCCCCGGGCGCTGTGCGCCTCCACTTGAGGCCATTGTAGGGGCTGCACTTGCAGAGTCCTGCTGGAGCGCAGTGGAAACAGGCTGGTTTCAAGCACCGCTGCGTCAGATGGAAAGAAGGCACCATTTGCCTTGAACGAAGCTTATGGAAAGCGTCTAGGCGTTCTTTTAAAACCAGCCTGCAGCCTGCTGGTTATTTCACAGGCTCCGCCTGAAATCTTGCACCTCTCGCTTATGTGAAAATAATGGCATAGCTTGCCACGTATTGGATTTTGGCACCTTGTTCCCTGGGGATTCCGACCTCACTACCAAATGAGTAAAAGCTTGGGGAAGAGTTCTCCCACTTACCACCCTCCTTTCAAAGAAGCGATCAGACAGTGATGAAAAGGACAGAAGGGGCTATTTTTAAGTGGGGCTGAAGGAGAAAAAAATTCTTGTCATTTCATCCCAATCCTAGTTGTTAGAACAAAGTCAAACCTGGAAGCTGTCACTGAACATTGTGCACGTTTAAAGTCTTGCAATGGTGCTTTAAGTATCAATGTAGCATGTGAAAGGCTTTGTACAGACAGGTAAAATTTCCTTTTCTGAGTGTTTGAAATGTGATAACAGCGCCTCTTCATCTTTAACTTGAAATCAAAACTGTCAGATTTTATTTTTTTATAATTTAAGGAAGGTGAATTTAGGGGACGAGGAGACTCTAAATTGGCTTCTACAGATGCAGTGATTTAAATGTAACCAGTTTGTTGGGATTTTATAGCTAAAATTATATTTGTGTATATAACTTTAACTAATCTGTAAATTGTAATAAATATATTTGCAATTATTAGATGTTACATGATATTTTGGTTCAAGTTGATAGTGTATGTTTCCTAGTATTTTACATTAGCTTTGGACTTACTGAGCAGAATTTTCAGGATTAAATCAGGTACTTGTGTGAAAGCACTATAAACTTAGAGGTGCTGGACAAATTTCTGTACTTTAAAAAGGTTATGTGACATGTAAATTGCACCTCAGCTTGTTGAAGGGGAGGAATTTTAAGGGGATGAGTAGGATTGCAAACCAAGTTTTAATAGGGGAATTTGGTTCTTAGAGTATGAAATGCCCTTCTTAGAGACTGGGGATTTGATTCCAAAATTGGCCCAGGCATCCACTTCTGCAAGGAAAACAGTAAAATGGGGTATTTCACAGAAGCAGTCAAATTCACATGCTCGGCTTAGCATAGTGTTTCTCTTAGGTACAGGGAAATTTTTTTTTTTTTTTTTAATTTAAATTCAAGTTAGTTAACACAGTATAGTATTGGTTTCAGGAGTAGAACCCAGTGATTCATCACTTACATACAGCCAGTGCTCATCACAAGTGTCTTTTTTTTTTTTTTTTTTTTTTTTTTTTACATTTATTTATTTTTGAGACCCAGAGACAGAGTGCGAGCAGGGGAGGGGCAGAGAGAGAGGCAGACGCAGAATCCGATGCAGGCTCCAGGCTCTGAGCTGTCAGCACAGAGCCCATCGCGGGGCTCGAACCCACGAACTGTGGGATTGTGACCTGAGCCAAAGCCCGATGCTCAACCCACCGAGCCACCCAGGCACCCCACAAGTGTCCTCCTTAATACCCTTCACCCATTTAGCCCATCCCCCCATCCATCTCCCCTCCAGCAACCCTCAGTTTGTTCTCTATATTGAAGAGTCTTATGGTTTGCCTATGTCTCTGTTTTTGTCATATATTTTCTTCCCTTCCCCTATGTTCATCTGTTTTATTTCTTAAATTCCACATATGAGTGAAATCATGGTATTTGTCTTTCTCTGACTGACTTCACTTAGCATAACACACTAACTCCATCCACATCATTGCAAATGGCCAGGTTTCATTTCTTTTGATGACTGAGTAATATCCCATTGTGTGTGCATATATATATATATATATATATATATATATATATATATGCCACCTCTTTATCCATTCATCAGCCAATAGATGTGGGCTCTTTCCATAGTTTGGCTATTGTTGATAACACTATGAACATCAGGGCACGTGCCCCTTCAAATCATCATGTTTGTATCCTCTGGATAAATACATAGTAGTGCAACTGCTGGGTTGTGGGGTAGTTCTATTTTATTTAATATTTATTTTTGAGAGAGAGCAAGTGGGGGAGGGGCAGAGAGAGAGAGGGAGACACAGAATCATAAGCAGGCTCCAGGCTCCAAGCTGTCAGCACAGAGCCTCACGTGGAGCTTGAACTCATGAACTGTAAGATCATGAGCTGAAGTCGGATGCTCAACCTAGTGAGCTACCCAGGCACCCCAGGATAGTTCTATTTTTTGATTTTTTAAATTAGGTTATGTTTTGTGAGAGAGGGGGGGCGGCCCGGGCAGAGAGAGAGGAAGAGAGAATCCCAAGCAGGCTCCACACTGTCAGTGCAAAGCCCGATGTGGGGCTCAGACTCATGAACCGTGAGATCATGATCTGAGCTGAAATCGAGACTCAGACACTTCATCGACTGAACCACCCAGATGCCCCCGCCCAGTTCTGTTTTTTAACTTTTTGAGGAACTCCCATATTGTTTTCCAGAGTGGCTGCGCCAGTTAAGTAGCAGGGAAATCTTAATGTTTCTTTAGTTTGTGCATTATTATTAATGATAACCATGATGCTGTAAATCATGACATTCTCCCATTTACAATGTTGCATAAATGTGATGGCAGCATCAGAAAAATCAAACTTCTTACCCTGGAAAAAAGACAGCATTTGGGTTATAACAAGCCTATTAATGGATTAAGGCATAAGAGCATTCTTAATTTGGGTATTTGGATCTTCCTAGCTGATGAAGAAAATTTATTAAAGATATAGTTCTGAACCGGGAGGAAAGAACAGTTGCAAGCAATCAGTATTTAGTACAAATTGAATTGATAGCCCCAGGTTATACTTTATACCATCTTGGGATTAATTGAAGCATTTTTGGCTCTCTCTTCCCGGAAGTTTTATGGAAATAGCCACATTCACATCAAACCAGATTTATCGCTATGACTCCCGATATCATGGAGAAATTGTGCGAAATTTTCACAATTAGAGAAATTTTTGGAGAAATTTTTTTTCTACTTTAATAGAAAGTTTAAGGCAAATATTTAATTACTGACCTCAAATTTTGCTGGTTACAGATTTAGGAATTTGGTGGTCTCATCTGGAGACTTCTTTGGATTCTCTGTGTACCTTTTATTTTTATCTTTTATTTTTTAAAAGATTTTATTTTTATTATTATTTTTTTAACGTTTATTTATTTTTGAGACAGAGAGAGACAGAGCACGAACGGGGGAGGGTCAGAGAGAGGGAGACACAGAATCTGAAACAGGCTCCGGGCTCTGAGCTGTCAGCCCAGAGCCCGACGCGGGGCTCGAACTCACGGACCGTGAGATCGTGACCTGAGCCAAAGTCGGACGCTTAAGCGACCGAGCCACCCAGGCGCCCCTAAAGATTTTATTTTTAATCTCTACACCCAACACGGGGCCCAAACTCACAAACCTGAGATCAAGTGTCGCATGCTCTCCCGACTGAGCCAGCCAGGCGCCCCCTTCTGTGTACCTTTAAAAATAAATGGAGGGTTTCTGGGGGGCTCAGTCGGTTGAGCTGCCAACTCTTGATTTTGGCTCAGGTCATGATCCCAGAGTCTTGGGATCAAGCCCTGTGTTGGGCTCTGCACTGAGTGAGCATGGAGCCTGCTTGGGATCTTCTCTCTCCCTCCGTCCTCCCGTTCTCTCTCTTTACAAAAAAAAAAAAAAAAAGTGGAAATATCTTGTTTGTCTTTTTTTCTCACAAAACACATGTTATAAAAGTATCCAATATAGAGATATATAAAAGAATTCTTAGTACATTCTAAAAAATAAGTATGCTGCCCAGGGTACCCTTTGAGTTGAGAGACTTCATTTCTTTTGTATGTATAAGGAGGTTTTGATATTTCTTCATTTAACTGATTATAACACGAATGTTAGTTTTTTTGGAATCTTTCTGTGTTGGTAATTAGGATCTTTTCCTTATGGACTTCATTGAATGCTTTGTGGTCAATACAAAACATTAGTCTTTTGCTCCCTGGATTTGCTCCAGAGAGACTGTTTGTGTCGGTCAGTTATGACTTTAAAATACAAAGGTAGCGTGATATCAATATCTAGAGCAATAGGGGTAATAAATAGGATAAACCAATCTCTTTTAACCTCGCTCACTTTGAGGATTCACTAAGCAAGACTTATATTGCTTCCAATTAATATGTTTTAGTGACAAATTTGCCATCAGGGAATTTAAAGAAACCATTTTACACATGGAATGGAGAATACAGGGGGTCGGTAGGGGTATATGTTACTATGTAATAATTTGAGTTGCATCCCTGTTTTACCGTTGGCCGGCTCTGTAATCTCACCAGGGAAGACAGAAGAAGCTAGGTGTATAGAAAGCGGGTTGCTTGACCCATCGGGAAGATACCCCAGGGATCTGATGAGGACACAAGGTCTAGAAACCTGAACTACAAGGGACGAACTTGGGAGTGATTTATCAAGTTTTGTTCTTTTAATCTTTTACTCTTTCCTCCATCTGTTCACTATTGTTCTTGCAGATCCTTCCCTAGAAGACAAGGATGAGGACCTCCGCAGCAAAAGAACAGCACGGTTTGCCAGAGGTGTGTGTTCATTAAAGACACCGTCTACCCAAGGGGAAGAAAGGAGCTCACAGGGGCCTTAACTCTCTCCAGAGCTTGCTGCATACTTTCCCACCAAAATAATAGGTTACCATATATGTGGTTTAAGACTGGATTAATTTTGGGGGTGCCTGGGGGGGGGGTTCAGTCAGTGAATTGTCGGACTCTCAGATTTTGGCTCAGGTCATGATCTGGTTCGTGGGTTCGAGCCTCCCACTGGGCTCTGCACTGACAGTGTGGAACCTGCTTGGGACTCTCTCTCCCTCTCTCTCTGCCCCTCCTCTGCTTAATCTCTCTCTTTCAAAATAAATAAACATTAAAAACATAAATACACTGAGATGGGGCACCTGGGTGGCTCAGTCAGTTAAGTGTCTGACTCCTGATTTTGGCTCAGGTCATGATCTTACAGTTTGTGAGTTAGGGTTAGGGTTAGGGTTAGGGTTAGGGTTAGGGTTAGGGTTAGGGTTAGCGCAGTGTGGAACCTGCTTGGTATTCTCTCTCTCCCTCTCTCTCTGCCCCTCCCCTGCTTGTGCCCCCCCTCTCTCCGTCTTTCTCAAAAATAAATAATTGAAAAAAAAAAAGACTGGGTTAATTTTCATAAATATCCCAAAGATGTTCAGGGTCGAAAAGAGAGGTGGGAGTAAATCTGCATGCAGTATACCATTTTGAGTTAAACCTGTTTTTTTTTTTTCTGTTTCTTTTTTAAAAGATTTTACTTTCAAAAGTTGATTATTATTTTGAGAGAGCAGGCATGTGAGCAGGGGAGGGGCAGAGATAGAGGAAGAGAGAGAGAATTCCAAGCAGGCTCCACGCTATCAGTTGCAGAGTCCGATGGGGGGCTCAAACTCACGAACTGTGAGATCATGACTGAGCCGAGATCGAGAGTCAGACGCTCAACTGACTGAGCCCCCGGGTGCCTCTAGGATTTTAAGTAATATCTACCCCCAACATGAGGCTTGAACTTACAACCTTGGGATGAAGAGTCTCGTGCTGTACCGACTGAGATAGCCAGGTGCCCCCAAGCATGCTTTTCTTTTTTTAATTTTTAAAAACTTATCTATTTTGGGGCACCTGGGTGGCTCAGTCGGTTAAGCGTCTGACTTCGGCTCGGGTCACAATCTCACAGTTCGTGAGTTTGAGCCCCGCGTCGGGCTCTGTGCTGACCGCTCAGAGCCTGGAGCCTGCTTCACATTTTGTGTCTCCCTCTCTCTCTGCCCCTTCCCTGCTCATGCTGTGTCCCTCTCTGTCTCAAAAATAAAAATAAAACATTAAAAAAAATTAAAAAAAAAAACTTATCTATTTTGAGAGAGAGAGAGAGAGAGAGACAGCGTGAGTGGGGGAGGGGTAAAGAGTGAGAGGGAGAGAGAGAATCCCAAGCACTCTCAGTGCAGAGCCCTCCACAAGGCCTGAACCCACGATACCGTAAGATCATGAGCTGATCCAAAACCAAGAGTCAGATGCTTAACCCGGGTGCCCCAGCATGCTTTTCTTGGTGGAGTTCATGCATTGGCTCAGAAGGCAAAAACCAGAGAGGAGTCAGTCCCAAAACAGTTTTGAAAACGCATCTGCATATATATTCTGGGATGGTTGTCTTTAAAAATGTTTCCTCATGAGAAGATGAGTCCTTCATCTCAAAAGTACCTCCAAGAGACTCCTCACTGCCTTATCCACAACCTGCCCTTTCCCTCACTTCACCTTTTTATTTATTTATTTTTTCAATGTTTGTTTATTTTTGAGAGAGAGAGAGAGAGAGAGAGAGAGAGAGAGAGAGAGAGAGAGACAGCCTGAGCAGGAGAGGGACAGAGAGAGAGGGAGACACAGAATCCGAAGCAGGCTCCAGGCTCCGAGCTGTCAGCACAGAGCCGGACGTGGGGCTCGAACTCACGAACGGTGAGATCATGACCTGAGCCGAAGTCGGGCGCTTAACTGACGGAGCCACCCAGGTGCCCCATTCCTCACTTCACCTTTTTAAAAAAAACTATGTTCATTCTGACCTCATCTTGTTAACATTTTCACTTGTTTCTTGTCTTTTGCCACCCTCGCTAGCCTGGAACTGTAACTAGCATATAGATATTCAACAAAGATTTGAATGAGTAAATCACTTTTATTTATTTATTTATTTATTTACTTACTTATTTACTTATTTATTTATAATCTCTTGAATGAGTTAATCACTTTTTTCTTTTCTTTCCTTTGTTTGCGGTGTGTGTGTGTGTGTGTGTGTGTGTGTGTGTGTGTGTGTGTTTAGTAATCTCTACACCCAACGTGGGGCTCAAACTCACAACCCCGAGATCAAGAGCCGCGCGCTCTTCCAGCCGAGCCAGCCAGGTGCTCCAGGTTAATCACTTTGGTAAAGTCACCTCTCGTAGAGCGTTCGCTGAGGTCTCATCGACGCAGCCGGGTCTGATTACAAACAAATGTGCCACGATCACAGATGAGGTCGAATCACGGAACTGAAAGGTCCTCCCAGGGAAGCCGCCGGACGCTCTTAACTTTGTGGAATGGAATCGCAAACGCCAACCTGGCTGGGGATACCACATCAGTTCATTCGAGTGTCCTTAATACGGTGCATGTCAACTGCTGACTTTCACACGTGAGCAAATCGGCCGAGTCCTTTTCTTTTCCAGAATTAACAGCCTGTATTGCGGCGCCAGGGTATCTGTTCTCTTCCTTTGCGGCTGGGGGTTTCTAGAGATGCTCCGTTGATTCCACTAGATGGCGCTCCTCACCATCTCAGAGTGCCTGGTGGATTCCCTGCTGTTACCAATGTACTACTGCTCCCTTGGAGGCCATTCCCGCGGTGTAACCGAGCGGGAGAACTGCCCTGCCCGGTCCAGGCCTGCCCATTGTGACTCCACCTTTTGGTGGTGAGTGCCCGGAAGTGGAGGCTGTTCCCTGTGGGAGTACCAAGGTTTGTATTTGAACGCAAACAAGTGAATCGATTCTTCCTGAGCTCCACAGAGAGAGGCTAATTTAGGAGACTGGAGGTGGAATCTAAGAGGCCGATGATGTCGGATCTTGGCTCGACCTTCCGGGTTAGGGTTTTTCCAGTCCAGGGCTTCATCTCACTCAACTATTTGCTTAGCATTCTGCTTTCTATTGCGTGCTGGTGAACCAGGGCAGTCATCCTCAGTGACAGGAGAGAGGGTGGCACGTCGCTCGAGGCGTGGAGAATCACTGTGTCTGATCACAGAGCTGTGCACGAGACCAGCTCGGAGGGTGGAAAGGATCCTCAAGAACCGCTGGGCTGGGGTTTCGGGCTGCTGTCGCCCGATTCCCTCCTACCGCTAGTAGCCAAGGCCAGGTGGACATCCAGGACCGCTCTTTGGTAAGTTGGTATTGGCTCCACGGGCTGGCCCCGGTCTACCTCCAGGGGTGCAGCACAGTAACCCGGATGTCTCAGGGGCACAACATACTTTCCGTCAACTCAAGTGATAATTTCCATGGCCGCCGCCTCCCAGTGGACCGGCTCCCCCACCAACACGCACAGTTCAGGAATTTATTGACTCGTGTGTTTCAGAAAAGCAATTAAATGTGTGGAAAGTCTGTCTTCCATGTACACATTATGCTTATTTGTAGTAATTGCGGTGTTCTTGAGAAGCTAGTATTACTAGTGGTGAATTTACACCTACAGTTTTAAATCAGGTGATTCTTTCAAGTGAGAGCATGAGGTTTGGTGTTATGAAAGGCACTTCCTGGTTAGGTAGATAAAGAGCATTTCCACTACCCCAAAAAGTTCCCCCATGCTCTTTTTTTTTTTTTTTTTTTTAAAGTGAGGTCCACGCACAACGTGGGGCTTGAACTCAAGACTCAGATCAGGAGTTGCATGCTGGACTGATGTGCCCCTCCCACATACTATTTCGTATTCAACCAACCTCCAGCTTTTGGCAGCCAGTGATCTGCTTTGTTTTCTTTTTTTCTTGCTTTGTTTATTTATTTTGAGAGAGAGAGAGCACATGGGAATGGCAGAGAGGGGGGAAAGAGAGAGAATCCCGAGCAGGCTCCACGCTTTCAGTGCAGAGCCCGGCGCGGGGCTCGAACCCATGAACCACGAGGTCACGACCTGAGCTGAAATCAAGAGTTGGATGCCCAACCAACTGAGCCACCCGGCGTCCCCAATGACCTGCTTTTTATCACTATTTTACCTTTTCTAGAGTTTCACAAAAATCGTATCTTACAGTATGTACCCTTTGTGTCTGACTTGTTTAATCGAGTGTAATACTTTTGCAATTCATTTATGCTCTTGGGTATACCAGTTGTCCACCCTTTCAGTTGCTGAGTAGTATTACTTGTATGATTACACCACAATTTATTTATTCAATCACTAGTAGAGGGACAGGTGGTTTGTCTACAATTTGTGGCTATTGAATAAATAGCTGCATAAATGCTGCATAAATGAATAAAGCTGCTATGAACATGTGTATAAAAGTGTTTCTGTGGCCATACATTTCCATTCCTTTTGGATAAGTTTAGGAGTGAGACTGCCGGAGCACAGGTAAGTACATGTTTAATTTTATAAGGAAACAACTTCCAGTTTTCCAAAGCGGCTGTACCACTTGGCAGCAATGTATGAGAGATCCAGTGTTCCCATGTCCTTACCCCTGCTGGATATTGTAAGTCTTTTTAAGTTTAGCTCTTCTAGTGGATTTGCAGTGGTATCTTATTCTGGTATAAATTTGCATGTTCTTGATGTTTAATGTTATGGCACATCTTTTCATAAGTCGATCTGAAACAGCAAATATCTTCCTTGGTGAAGTATGTGTTCAGATCTTTGGTCTGTTTTTAACCAAGATTGTGTGTGTGTGTGTGTGTGTGTGTGTGTGTGTATTTGGGACTTAGATATAAATCCCTTACCATGTATATGTTTTACCAATATTTTCTCCCAGTCTATGGCTGGCCTTTTCATTTTTTTTCACGTTTATTTATTTTTGACAGAGAGAGAGAGACAGAGACAGAGACAGAGTGCAAGTGGGGCAGGGGCAGAGAGAGAGGGAGACACAGAATCTGAAACAGGCTCCAGGCTCTGAGCTGTCAGCACAGAGCCTGATGTGGGGCTTGAACTCATGGACTGCGAGATGATGGCCTGAGCTGAAGTCGGATGCTTAACTGACTGAGCCACCCAGGCACCCCTCATTTTGTTAATCATGTCATTTAAGAGCAAATTTTAAAATTTTGTAGAAGTCCAATTTATCCATTTTTTCTTCCACGGTCCATGCTTTTTGTGCCATTTCTCAAAAATCTTTCCCGAAGTCACATATATATATTTTAAAGACCTATACTTTCCATTATTACTTTAAAACTTTTTAAAATGTTTATTTATTTTTAAGAGAGAGAGAGCACGAGCAGGGGAAGGGCAGAGAGAGAGAGGAAGACAGAAAATCCAAGCAGGCTCTGTGTTGTCAGCACAAAGCCCGACATGGGGCTCAATCCCATGACACTGGGATCATGACCTGAGCTGAAATCAGGAGTCGGTTGCTCAACGGACCGAGCCACCCAGGTGCCCCTCTGGTCCAGTAATTTCTGATTTGTAATTCATTTCCTTCTTTCTGCTGTAAATTACGTGATGTATTTTATCTATCTCCCAATTTACAGATGAAGGACCCAAAGCATCATGACCTACCCAAGATGACACAACAAGGAAGAATGGCAAAAAATGGGCAGGTAAACCCAGCCTGCTTCCCGAGTCCCTGCCTCATTCATCTCAGGCAGTCTTCATAGATGAGATGGAAATAGAGCTAGACTTGGAAAAAATAAGTACTCTTAATTGGGTAAATGTTGGGGAAAGGGGGCAGTTAATGGGTAAGGAGGCAAAGGCTATTTCAAGTAGGAAAAACAGCTTTAGAGAAAATGTGAAAATGCAAGAATATAGAAACATGTTGGGGAACGGCTAATAGGTCAGGCAAGCTGGGTACGGGTTCTGTGGGATGGAAAATGTAGCGGAGAATAAAGTTGTTACTCTAAATGATAGAGTATTTTGAAGGCCATGCTAAGAAATTTGGTCTGTTTCATGCTACATAAAGGCAGTGACATGGCCAAACTGGTTCTTTTGGATTACTTCATGGGTCATTGGTAGATGGATTGTGTTCAAGCCCCACGTGGAGCATAAAGCTTAGTTAAAAATAAAAGGGGGGGGGGGGCGCCTGGGTGGCTCAGTCGGTTAAGCGTCCGACTTTGGCTCAAGTCATGATCTCATGGTCCATGAGTTCGAGCCCTGCGTCGGGCTCTGTGCTGATGGCTCGGAGCCTGGAGCCTGCTTCGGATTCTGTGTCTCCCTCCCTCTCTGACCCTCCCCCATTCATGCTCTGTCTCTCTCTGTCTCAAAAATAAATAAACATTAAAAAAATAAATAAAAATAAATAAATAAAGGGGGGGGGGCGCACCTGGGTGGCTTAGTCGGCTGAGCGTCCGACTCTTGGTTTCGGCTGAGGTCATGATCTCACTGGTTCGTGAGTTCAAGCCCCACATCGGGCTCTGTGCTGACAGTGTGGAGCCTGCTTGGGATTCTATCGCTCCCTCTCTCTCTGCCCCTCCCCCAAAAGTAAATAAATAAACTTAAAAAAAAAGGAAAAGGTTCTGACAGTTTTTTTAAATGTTTATTTTTGAGAGAAAGAGAGAGTGTGAGCAGGGAAGGGGCAGAGAGAGAAGGGGAGACACAGAATCGGAAGCAGGTTCCAGGCTCCGAGCTGCCAGCACAGAGCCCGACATGGGGCTCGAACGCACGAACTGCAAGATGGTGACCTGAGCCGAAGTTGGACGCTTAACCAACTGAGGCACCCGGGCACCCAGTTATGACATTTCTTACTCCCCAGCATATTCATAATTGTTATGACTATTTAGTTTAAAATTTGATTCACATATCTTTCTCTTAGTAAGTCATAAACTCCTAAAGCACCATAGCTTAGTTATGAGGGTGGGCCCAGAGCTTAGCCTAGAGCTTGCTTGACTCGCATTAATTTGTTCATTCAGTATCTTTTATGACCACAGTGAGAGACCCTGTACTCAGCTGAATATTCATTTATTTAGCAAAGATTTACTGAGCACTTGCTGTGTGCTGAGCCAAGTGCTGAGAACAGGGATGTGAACAACGCGGGCAAGGGCTCTGCTCTCAAGCTTACATCTTAGATGGGAGAGTTGATACACAAGCAAAAAAATGAACAGGGTAACGTCAGGTGGTGAGCTATGCCTTGAAGATAATGGAAGAGAGAGAGATCTGATAGGGAGAAACTTGGGGAATGACTCTGGATACAGTCATGAGGGTAACTTTGGCCTCATACCTGAATGGTAGGAAGGAGTGAGTCATAAGGTGATGGGGGGAAGGGAGGGATGGGAAGAAGGGAGTGAACTAGGAAATGCCAGTGGATGAGAGGCGAGGGCCAGATCATGCAGAACCTACAGGAAGGAAATTTGGATTTGTTCGAAGTGTAGTTGGAGTGCTTGAACTAGTAGGTATTCAAGCCCTTAGTGGTGTGTTTTTCTCTTTGTAAAGATCCTCTGGCTATTGTGTGAAAAACGCAGCGGGCCAAGCAAGGGAGGAGGGACACCAGACGGAGAGGCTATTGGGATGGTCTGTGTGGGACATGATGGAGGCTTGGACGAGGTGGCAGTGGAGGTGGAAAGAGGGTATATCTGGATGGAGATCCACTTGATTGGATGTAGAATGCAAAGAAAAGAAGGAGATCTTGGGTGATTCCCAAGTGAGATGACCAAACATCCCGGCTCGCTTGAGACTGAGGAGTTTCCTGGGACAGGGTTTTCAGGGCTAAAACGAGGACCGGCCCCGGGCAAACCAGGACAAGTGGTCACCCTAGTCCTAGGCTTTTGGTCCAAGCAATGCGGTGATTACTGAGTGTGCCACATACTGAGATAAAGAGTACTTGGGGAGAACAGATCTGGAGCTGGAAATCAGGAGTCCTGTTTTGACCACATTCATTAAGTTTGAGATATTTATTGAACATCCCTGTGAGTGATTAGGCAATGGGATATATGCATCTGAAGCCCAAGGGAGAGGTCAGATTCAGATAAAAATCTGGAAGCCAGCAGCCCGTAGATGGAATTTAACACAATGGGGGAGATGGCCCAGGGGGAGATCCAGGTCGAGGGTGAAGTTTGGATTCTCTCAACATTCTGATGTTAAGCAGAGGAGAAGCAGTTACCCAAGATATTAAGAAGGAATAGCCATTGAAGTGGGAGGTAACCCAGGAGAATGGGGTGTCATGCAGGCCTAGAGAAAAAAAGAGCTTCCTGAAGGTGGGAGTGGCCAAACGCTACTGGGAAAAATGAAGACAAAAAAGCAGATTTAAAATACCTGCAAGGTATTTAAAAATACCTGCAAGGACGTCAGGCAAGTGTAGACGGTTCCTCCCTGGGCTGCACCTTGAAGGAGACTGAAAAGGCAGAGAAGGGTTCTCCAGGCCGAGGAGGCTAGGGCACAAAGGTACAGGCCATTGTAGGGGGTTCGGGATGGCTGGGGCACAGAGTAGAGAAGCAGACAGGGGTACCCAGGGCAGGGAGGAGGCAGGGCCAAGAAGCACCTGTTGGACTTAGCGACCTGGAAGTAAGTGCTTACCTTTGCCAGAATAGTTTCAGCCGTTTTCAAGGAGCTGTGGGGACAGATACCAGACTGTGTGTAACTGGGAGGCAAAGAATCAGGCACTCTGAGCGCAGACATCACTTCTTTAAGCAACCTGAAGTGGAAGGAGGGAGAGTGGGGATATTGTAGCTTTTCTGGGCACGGGAGCAGAAAAGGTGGACAGATTGATCCGGGGGGGTAGTTTTGCAGTGTGTATACGGCTGAGGACAAATGGATAAGGGTTTTGGCTAGTGGGGGATGTTGTGAGAGGCCGTGAGTTTGGGCTGAATGGCGCAGGAAGTGACGTGAGGCTTTCACTGATAGATTTGGAGGAAATCTGAGAAGCCCAGAGGTCCCGTAGGAAAGCCAGGAACAGGTGGGAAGGGAGAAAAGAGGAACGAGGGTGTTAGGAGGACCCAAACTGTGATCAGAAAGTGGGATGTTGGGGTTCATGTTTTCCAAGTTGGAGGGAATCTGGGTGGTCAGAAAGGTTAAGGCCTGGTCTTGGGTATGAATCATTTAACGGCGTGGAGGTGAGTGTTCCCGGAGGTGAGAATAGTAAGGTATTGTGGGGTTAGGACATTGGTCAGTTCACTCACATTATTAGTACTGAAATCACCCCGAATGAGAGGGAGCCAAGGCATGGCGGAGGAAGGTGTTAAGCCAGGGGCCAAAGTCTCTGATGAGTGTAGACCAGCACAGTGGGGGGTGGCAGAGCCCGGAGGGGGAGAAACCGGTTGGCTGAAGGCTGGAGCCATTTTCACATAGAGATAGGAGCATAATGGTGCCTTATGCATTTATTGAGCTAAACTGAGCCAAAGTGCTGTGTTAGTTCCAGGAAATGCCCAAGTCAGCACCAGCTGCCATTTTCTAGAAAAGCCCCCGGTCAGACATTTAAAGTGGGCGCGACAAGAGCATTGCCTGAACCGTGGATTCAAGAAGGGACCCGGAGAGGAAACCTCAGCAGGTTGACTACGGGGGCCGGTCCTCCCGGCTCCACCCAGCCCACCTCTCCTTGCCCGGAGCGGAGGCCTGACGCTTTCGTTCCTCCCCTCCCCTCTCTGGGGAGCTGCCAGTGCCAGTGCTCCTCGCCACGACGCGGCCCTGGCAGGAGAAATCAGCCAGCCATCTTGGGCTGGCGTCCTTCCCAGGAGAAGCCAGAGCGGCGCCTTGGAGATGGAGCTGAGGGGGGCACATTTCAGGCGAACTTCTCACCGGCGGGCAAGGGCTCATTAGCCAAACGATCATCTTCCCCAGGCCCGTTGTCAGACCAACTTAAAAATAACCCGGGCTGTCTCCCCACCCTTTCGCGCAGGAGTGCAAGTCGCTTCCTGCTCAGACAGAACCCACCCGAACCTCAGCCCTTCTAGAACACTAGCAACATCCGCACATTCCTTCTCCTTCCGAGGGACGTGACTGCGCTCAAGGCTTTTCCCTTCAGGACACCGCTCCCTCTTGTCGTCCTACCTCCCTAGCCTCGTGTTTTCCAGTTTCCTTTGCGGATTCCTTCTCACTAACTTGACCTTTCAGAGTCGGAGTGCCCGGTTCTCGGCCCCTGATCTCCCGCCTCCTCCCTCCCCCCACTCACTTCCTTTGTGACCTCAACCAGCCTTGTGGCTTTCCCACCATCCAATCACTGGGCAACACCACATGTGTATCTCTACTCCGGAGACAGACTCTCACCTTGTATGGCCAGTCACCTCCTTGGCATCTCTACCTGGGTATCTCCCAGGCATCTCCAGCGTAACGTGCTTGGAACCGAACCTGCGTCTCCCCACTCTCCCCTGCCACACCTGTCTCTCCTGCAGCCTGCTCTTGTCTCAGTCTATGGCAACGCAGTCCTCCAGCTGCTCAGCCCAAATACCTCGGAGTCATCCTGACTCCTCCCTTCCCCTCACAGCCCAGTTACCGTCTAATCTACCAGCAAATCGGTCAGCTCTTCCTTCAACAGATACCCAGAAAAAGTCACCATTTCTCACCGTTTCTACCCCCAGCGCCGTGAACCAAGCCATCCCTATATCTTGCAGTAGTCTCCTAGCTGGACTCTGCTTCTACCCTGTCCAAACGGCAGCCAGAATGATCCTCGAGAAAATGTTAAGCCAGGAAGGGGGCACCTGGGTGGCTCAGTCAGTCAAGCGTCTGACTCTTGATTTTGGCTCAGGTCGTGGTGATTCTAGGGTCATGGGATCGAGCCCTGCGTTGGGCTCCGCGCTGAGCGTGGAGCCTGCTTAGGATTCTTTCTCTCTCTCCCTCCGCCCCCTCCCCGGTTCGCATGCTCTCTCTCTCTAAAATAGAACAAAATAAAAAACAAATTAAAAAACCCCAAACATTAAACCGTGAAGATCATGGCACCCCTACAGGGAACCCTCCACTGGCTCTCCACCTCATTTAGAGGCGAACATAACTATTAAATACCAGCATTCAATAAAGACTACCATCGTCGTTATTCTTTATAGAGCTGAGGAATCTGTTATAATCTTCTTGTGACTATGTAAGTCTCTTGGCCAAATACGTTTACACGATAAAGTAAATGTCTTGAAATCTAGCTTTCTGCTGCAGATTGGGTTTCCAGGAGACCCGAGTTGTGGAATTCTACTGTGGAATTGCCACAATTCTGGGTTCTTCCTGAGTTTCCCTGTGTCCTCCAAGAGGAAAATGCAGGCTTCGGATGAGATGATCACTCAGATCTTCTCTTGATCTAAAATTGTGGTTTTCTTGAAAGAGAAGCGTTCTCGTTCTTGGCATCACAAAAAATGCAGGTGGTTATCTCACTGGCTTTCCCCCAAAAAAACCACATTGTTTACACCAAAGGAAAAGAAACACGAGACACTGTGACCTTTGTATTGGTCAGGACTTTTTGGTTGTTAGGGGCAGAAACCCAATTCAAACTAGGCTGAAGCAAATAAGGGCACCTACAGGTTGAAATCCCAGAGGTAGTGCGTCCTCTGGTGAGCTGGGTCCGAGGGCTCATGGGATATAAGGAGGACCCGGGCTCTCCTTATCTCTGGTTCCACTTTTTCCTGCATTGGTTTCCCTTTCAGCGGCCTCTCCCACCCGAAGATCCCAGGAGCTCCCAACAATTGCCAGCTTCAAATCCAAGAGAAAAAGGGATTTTACCTGAGAATTCTGGGTCCTTTAAAAAAAGTAAATTTCACTGGGGCACTTGGGAGGCTCAGTCGGTTAAGCATCCGACTCTTGGTTTCGGCTCAGGTCATGATCTCACAGTTCGTAATTTCAAGTGCCCACATCGGGCTCTGCGCTGACAGTGTGGAGCTTGCTTGGGATTCTCTCTCTCTTTCCTCTCTCTCTTTCTCTCTCTGCCCCTCCTGCACTCCCCCCTCAAAATAAATAAATAAACTTAAAAAAAAAAAAAGTAAATCTCATTGATTTGGTCTGAGTCATGTGTCCTTTCCTAAACCAATCACTACGGCCAGGGGAACAGAGAGTCAGATTCACCACATCCGTGCCACAGTCCCTGCCCCCCAGTAGGGCTGGCGTGGGGCGAGGCCAGCCCATCCAACCCCCATGGGCTGAGAGTGGCAGAAGGGACCATGTCAGAAAGGAAATTCAGGGGCTATTAACAGAAGAAAGGAGATTAGATATTGGACAAGTCAAGATAATAGACATTTCCTTGAGGCCTCAGTAAGATTTTTTTACAAGAACTGCATTAATTTCCGAGGTCCTCTGTAAGAAGTCACCACAACCTGGGCAGCTTAAAATGACCCAAATGCATTCTCTCACGGTTCTGGAGGCCCGAAGTCCAACATCAAGAGGTTGGCTGGGCCACACTCCCCCTGGAGGCTCGGGCGGGGGGCGGGGTGGGGTGGAGAATTCCTTCTTTGCCTCTTCCAGCTTCTGGTGGCTGTCCATATTTTTGACTTGTGGCCACATCACCTCAATCTGTGCCTCTGTGGTCACATTGCCTCCTCCCCTTTGGTCTGCTTCAAAGTTCCCCCTGCGTGTCTCTTATTGAGGATGCTTGTCATTGAATTTAGGACCCACCCGAGTCATCAGGATCATCTCTTCATCTCCAGATCCTTAACTTAATTACATCTGCAAAGACCTTTTTTCCAAATAAGGTCACATTCGTAGATTCCAGGGATTTAACATGGACAGCTTTAGGGGCTGTTTTTCACCCCACCACTGGTACCAAATGAAAAGCATAATATATATGAGTGATGAATCTGAGGCCTCAAAATATATGAGAGGGTCAGAATCATTTCTAAATATTACAGGTACTTTTTATCCATATGCTTTGTTGCCTTTTAAAAAAGTAAAATAAAATTTGCTTCAGGGGAAAACAACTACATTTTTAACTGGTCCACAAAGCACATAAGGTTTTCATTTCAACGTATCAACCCCCCTGCTCTCTTCCAGGTAACTGTTGAAGCAAGGGCTGTGTTTATTTGAGTTTACTACTCCTTTTCTGCCTCATTTTGAACTCCTTTGATAAAATGTCTTTCTGAGCAGTATTGATACTGATCACAACTGATAAACAAGATCTACAATGTGAAACGCCACTGGTGAGGATACCCCACAATTGGAAAAGTATTTTCAAAACTGACTGCTTCTTTCACATGAGTAAAAAAAAATTGCAAAATCTCAACCAACACCCTTTTCATGTCTAGGTAAAGATTCTAAGGAACCCCAGGGTGGATTAGAGACAAATAAGGCAAAAATCTCGTGAAGAAACCAACAGGAACCCCTACACCTCAAAGACGACAGCGGCAGAATACGTGTTTTCAAATATATGTCACTTCAACCCCTATTTCCACCCACATTCGGCCCAAGCAGCTGCCCTTACTGGTTGCTCAGGTTAGACTGGGAGCGCACTGGCTGCTGGTATTTTCCCTGGGGGCATCTTGGCAATAATTCTGGGGGTTCAGATCCTTCGATATCACAGGGGCTGGGTAGGTGGCTCTGTGCTTTATCAGCAGGATGAGTCCCTTACAGGTGTTTCACAAGACTGGGGACTGTGGACAGGCGACTGAAGTTGGAGGGGAGCCTGATCCCTGACCTTCCCAGCCTCCCCCATTCAGGAAGTTAGTGGCACAGGGCCTCACCTGTGCTTCTCAGGTGTAGCTCTGGTTTGCTCTCCAACGCAGCTTTTTCGGTTAGAAACCCCTAGGATCTGAGAAGGGAGGACAAAGTTGGGTGTGGGGTTCTACTACTCCTCTGCATCCGCAGAACGGGCTCAGCTTTGACCTGGCATCCAGGAGTCAACTTGGAAACGTTGATAGAGTGAATTTCCAGAGTTGGAGGCAACACGATGTAATGGCAAGAGTTCTGGCCCGGACATTGGTGGGCACATCCTTGTCTGCCACCACTCGCTCAGTGACCTTAATCAGCCCCTTCTCTTAGTTCCTCAGTTTCCCATATTTAAAACAAGAGGATTGGACCAGATGTTCTCTGAGGCATCCTCTACCTTCACTGTCAGATGCATACATGTTACGTCCTCCAGGTTGAGCACTGGGATACCTGGGAAGGCTCACTGTCTGTTTCTTTTTCCAGAAAACACGCTCTACGCACACCTCAATGAGGCTCATGGCTATATTCAGCAGACCCCTAAATAAGGTCCCAAAGTACAGGACTGTGGTTAGAGTTAAGGGATGTTCGCAGCTATGACAGTATCGGTCATCATCAAACATTAATTAGGTGCCCCAGGTCGGTGCTAGGACTACAGAAATGCGTAAGATGAGCCCCTGCCTCATGCAGGTGAGTAAATCAAGGATTGCATTACAGTGTGATAAGTTCCACCACAGGGTTATTAACAAGGCCTCATGACAGACAGGATGGACAGACAAATCAATCTGGGGTGGAGTCAAGCATGGCTTCCCGGAGGAGGTAACACATGGGCAGACACGATTTCCTAGGTGGAACAGGGATCAAATCCCTTAGAATGTTCACAGTGAGCACGCTCACTCCACACATACTTGGCAGCTGCCGTGCAACACGTTGCTTCCTCTAAAGGCAGGTGTCTTTCTCATTGTCTAATGACTCCCTTGGGTCTAACACATGGATTGGAACGGTGTGGACCTAATAGGAGCCCCAGGGGCTGGTCCGGAGTAAGTTGGGAAAAGCTCACTACACCCGGACTTCGATACAGAGACAGCAGAACTGTGGGTTCCAGCAATACTATTTTTGATATGCCACTTTTGAATGTTTGCAACCTGCATTCTGTGCACAGAACACATTCCAGTCCTTTTTTTTTTTTTTCTTTTCTTTTTTTCTTTTTTCCGTTTCTGGTGCAAGTTAGGGGGAAGGGACACAAAAGCTGCTGTTCTCTGGGTGTGTTCCTAAGGTCTCCCTCCGATTCTCCTTAGTCATGGCAGGCTTCTTGGAGGAAGTGCTCAGAAACAAAAGTAAGAGCTGGCTTGACTAATGAGGCTGACATCCAGGGCCCCTTGCTGCCCACACCCGTGCGTGCCACCCTTCCCTGCATTTGACCTTTGTTCCTCTACTAACCTCCCTCCAAGCAGAACCAGGTTTGACCACCCGCCCTTTTCTGGTCAGGGGCCGGACGTGTCCCCTAGGTTCGTCATTCAAAGCTCTTTCGGCCAAACTGGTTCCCCGCGCCCTGCGCCGGGGGCTGGGGACCCGCCGAGCTGCCGCTGTTAGTCCTCCCGGCTGTGAATTACCTTCGGCGGCGGCGGCGGCGGCGGCGGCGGCGCGGCCCCGCCTCCCCTCGGCCGGCCGGCGGTTCAAGTGCAGGTTCGCAGCTGGGAGCGAAGAGGCGACACCCCTCGCTCGCGCACGGAGACCTGCTCCTCGGGCGGCTGCGGGCGGGGAGGGGACAGCGCTCGGCGCGGCGGCCAGCAGTCCGGCGAGGGAGCGTCGGAACCCCCCGCGGCGCGGATTGCCCGGCGTTAAGTTGAGGAGGCGTCCGAAGCGGGCTCCGGGCGGGGAGGCGGCGGCTGGAGTGGGGGCCCGGCCCCGCCGGGGTTAAGTCTCGCCTGCTCCCTGCTGCCCGGCTGGCGGCCCGCCGCCTTCAGTGAGAGGCCGGCGCCCCGCAAGGACCCTTCCCCCCCCCCCCCACCTCCGTCCCCCTCCCCGCCTGCGGGAGGGCGGACAGTGGGGGCTGCTGGGCAGGAAGCCCTCCACCCCCCCCAACTCCACCCCCCCCCCCCCCCCCGTCAGCCCCGCGCCCCGGGGGGGGTGCCCAGAGTGAGAGGGGCCGAGATGGCCGATGAGATTGACTGGCTGGACTTGCCTGGCCGGTGGACCTACGGAGTTGACCGCGGTGGGAGAATCTTCTTCATCAAGTACGTTGGTCTCTCTCGTTTTGCCATTTTATGTTTTCTTTCGAGTTGTCCAACTTGGAAGGTGGCAGGGCGGGGGGCAGGCTGAGCGGTAGGGGGAAGCGATGGCTGGAAAGGCAGGCATGACTAATAAGTTTATCGCCGCCTGTTTGAATGTGTCTCCCGCCTTTTCCTCAATGGGTCAAGGTCCAGCTAAGGCTGGGCATGTCCTCCTCTGGAAAGGCAGGGCGCGGCAGGGCAGGTGCGGGCCTTTCCGGCTGGTCCCCATTCACGGGGGACAGAGGGGGGGGGGCAGCGGGTGCCCGAAGAAGGATGATTGGACCCAGTGTCCAGTGGGCCCGTCATTCCTTTCAACCCCGTCCCCTGAAAGGGCCAGGGGTATGTTCTTTCTCTTGCCCCCTCCCCCACCATATTTTTCTACAGAACACTTGGGCTCAGAGACATCGCACCAGGAGACCCTGTCTCAGCCACCAGTTCCTGGCCGTCCCTCATCCCAGGACTCTGTGTTGCCAGGAAGACAGCCCCTCTCCCTTCCTGCTTCCTTTATGGGGCTGTGTGGTCAAGGGGAAGGAGAAGATGCCCACGGCGCATTTGGCATTCTTTAAGGAGAGGGAGCCTCTGCTGCTCTCAGTAATATATTAGTACCGTTATATTAATTTCATAAACCAAAATGGCTCTGGCATAATCTCATTATAACAGAGTGGCCTCGCTGGTGCGATTTTGGCCCGCTCCTGCTATAGTCGTTCTTTGCCAGGATAGAAATCTCCCGATAATGTAGCAAGTCTAGAAGCACAGCCTTCTGAACTGTTACCCACACATGATGGGTTTTTTCTTCCTCAAGATAGCCACTCACAGAACATTAGAGCTGAAAGGGAGCCTTGGCTGCAACCCCCTCATTTTTCAGATGGGGAGGTGAGGTCTACAGAGAGGAAGGGTACTTGTTCCAGATAAAACCACTTGTTAATCAGAGCTCTGGCCAAGCCCGGTACCCGCTGACTTTAGAGCACTGCTTTCCCTCCAGCACCGAACTGGAGCCCAAGGAAGCCAGCGGATTTTCCCCTTGCTTCTCCGTTGCCACACTTGCTTTAGGCCTTTCTTCTGTAATTATCATCGCCATGATCATAATTGATGCTGTAATTAGATTATGTTAGAAATTAGCTCCACTGAAGTTCTCCATCCTGGGTCAGATTCTTAAATAACAGAACTTCACCGGTATTGAAACCGGAGTCCCTTTGGTCAGTGGTTTCAGACTTTTGAGTCCATGTAAATCACCCGAGGAATGGATGGAGAAAAGGCCGCTTCCTGAGCCCCGCCTCCAGAGATCCACATCTGGGGCGGGGCCTTCGCCTGTGTATTTCCAGGAGCTCCTCAGCTGAAGTGGTTAATTTGGCTGTCCTCATCTTTCTTCCCAGACTCTTGCGTGCCTTCCAGCTTCTCTTGGCCTTTCACTCCGCGAACATTCGAGTAGCCACTGTTTGTGTGCCACACCGCGAGGCATTAGAGATTAAAAAAAACAAAACAAAACAGTAAGATACAGGTTTTTCCTTGAAGGTGATAGGGAGAAAATGCAAATAAATACTTGGGAAATAATAGGATATATTCTCAAGGTATTTGCATGATGGTCTAGGAACACAAGAAAAAAAGAACTGACGTTCTTTGGGGAGCGGAGGGAGAACTTTCTGGAGGAGGAGACATTTGGGCTGATTCTGGAGCAGAGGACCAGGGTGAAAGGGGCCCTGAAGCAGAGGCCTGTGGGAAGGAGGGCGCTGATGAGTGCCAGGGCACAGGTTGTCTAGAACACTCTGAGGGGGGGTCAGTGGAGATGGAGTGGAGGCTGCAGGGGTGCTGCAGAAGAGGGGGCAGGACCAATAAGAAGGGGCAGCTTTGGAGAGGCCTTGTGTGTTAGGCTAAGGGGTTTGAACTTGGTCCTGCAGGTGATAGGAAACCAAAGGAGATTTTTATTTTTATTATTTTTAAAATGTTTATTCACTTATTTGTGAGTTTGTTTTTAATTTTTTTATGTTTTTTATTTTTGAGAGAGAGAGAGAGAGAGAGTGCAAGCAGGGGAGGGGCAGAGAGAGAGGGAGACACAGAATCCGAAGCAGGCTCCAGGCTCTGAGCTGTCAGCACAGAGCCTGACGCGGGGCTCGAACCCACAAACTGTGAGATTGTGACCTGAGCCCAAGTCAGACGCTTAATTGACTGAGCCACCCAGGTGCCCCTTTATTTTTATTTATTTATTTTTTGTTTTATTTAAGTCATCTCGACACCAAACAGGACCCCGAGATCACGAGTCACACGTTCTTACGACTGAGTCAGCTAGGCACCCCCCAAAGGAGATTTTTAAGAGGATTGACACACCTAGACCTGGGTTTTGGAAGGATCCCTCTGGCAGCTGTGTGGGCAGATGATGACTTAAAGGCTGAACAGGGGCGTAGGGGGAGAAACTTGGGGTTTGGAGAGCAGTCAGGGGTGACTGCTGAAGTCCAGGAGGCAGCTGATGAGGCCTGGATTTAGGTGGTGAGGTTACAAGGAGGAGAGATAGGAGAAATCTTTAGGAGGGTGTTCATTTACGGCCTGAATGTCGGGGAAGAGAGGGAAAAGGAAAAATCAAAGATGAATCTCAGAGGTTTTAACTTGAGTGTGACAGAGATGAGGCGTATGGGACAAGGAGCGGATTTTAGGGGGCGTATAGATTCAGGGGAAAGTATTGAATTTGAAGTCCCTGCGGGGCCTTCAGGAGGTCATGTCTGACAGGCAAGTGGATGTACAGACAGCGGCCTGGGCTGGAGAGGAAGTCCTGGGAGTCGTTGCATAGGGGTGGAACCATCCAGAAATGTGTGACCAAGACGATGGGGGTACCCAGGCAGCACCAGTGTAGAAGGAAAGGATAGAGGAAGAGAGACCAGAGATTGCAGGATCGTAGCGAGGGAAGGGCACTGCCCTAGCAGGAGGAGGAGAGAGATGGTAAGAGGAAGGAACGGTCAAGAGTGGAAAGGCCAAATGAGCTTAAAACTGGAAAGTGGCTAGAACTAAGGAGGTCTTTACTGACTTCTAAGAAAAGTGGGTTCAGGGGAGGACTGAGGACAGAAACCAGACTGCAAAGGATGGATGAGAGGGAGACCAGGAAGTGGGGACAGCTAGAGGGGACCAGTTTCCAAGAAGGATGCTGGGTCAGTAAGAAGAGGAACAAGCTGGGAGGGGAGGCGGAGGGTTCAGACCAGAAGACAAAGACCAGAGTGGGGCTAAGCAGACGATGACCTGAGAGGGAGAGAGAAGTGGAAGAGACAATCTTGTGATACTCAATAGAATAAAGTTCTGGAAAAAACAGGAGATGACGGGGACTATAACCCAGGCAGAGAGATTAGCCTTACGTGGAGGAAGGCCGCTTCTTCATGTAGAGACGAGTATTTTTTAACAAATTTTTTCAATGTTTATTTATTTTTGAGAGAGAGACAGATAGAGCGTGAGCAGGGGAGGGGCAGAGAGAGAGGGAGACACAGAATCTGAAGCGGGCTCCAGGCTCTGGGCTGTCAGCCCAGAGCCCGATGTGGGGCTCGAACCCGTGGACCATGAGATCATGCCCTGAGCTGCAGTCGGATGCTTAACTGGCTGAGTGAGCCACCCAGGTGCCCCTAGAGACAAGTATTAAGGTGGGGATATGGGTGCTTTTGGGGGTGGCTGGGTGGGCATATTGAGGAAGCTCCTGACTGATGGTTTCTAGTTTTTCTTGAAGTAAGTGATAAGATTGTCCATTGAGAACGGGGAAGGGGGAGGAAAGAAGAGGCTGGTGAGGGCATTGAGGTTGATGGGGAAGCTTTAGAACACTCTGCAAATGGCAACTGGCCGGGGCCCCTGAAGAAGATTCTAGGTGGCACTTAGGGACCAGCTAAGCGTGGGGACTGTGGGTTTGCAGTGACATCGGTCCTCCCAGTTTCACAGTTCTCTGTCAGCCCAAAGCCAGGGGTGGAGACAGCCTGTGACTGCATCGTTCTGGGCCAGGAGCTGGCAAGGGGAGTAGCAGAACGACAGGGGAAAGACGTTGAGATTGCGGGATTGTGTCCACCTCTGTGACCCTGGGATTGTCCATGATGTCCAGGACGCGTGGAGATGGTCGTCTGAGGGAATGATGTGAGAGGAGAAGAGGAATCGGGGCCAGAAGGTGTCCGGGTGGCTGAAGAGGAAGTGTAAGGGCGTGAGTTTCCCCGCACACTTAAAGTTCACACTGGCTGGCTTTCCTCTTCCTGGGCTTCCTCTCCCACTGCCTCCCGGCACCAAAGCCCACGACACAGGGCATCTCTGTGTGCGCACAATGGTTCGAGGGTCCTGGGGGCACCAGAACGGTGACTTTGTTTCTTGTCTCCTCATCAGACGGGTGAGTCCACTGGGAAATCCCGTCCTGTAGCAGGTGTCCAAACTTAGAGAAACATTAGTGGAGTCCAGTGAAAAAAGAAAGCATGTGTCCACACGAAGACTTAGGCATAGGTGTCCCTGGCAGCTTTGTTTGTAATGGCCCAACCTGAAAACAACCTGAATGTTCATCACCAGGTGAGTAGATGGACACCGTGGTATATTCTGTGATGGAATACTACTCGGTAATGAAGCGGAATCAACTATGAACACATGTTACCACGGAGAGGGAAGGGAGAGAGAGAGAGAGAAAAGAAAGGGAGAGAAGGAGGAAGAAAATAAGAAAGAAGTCAAAGAAGTCTAGCTTGCATGATTCCTTTATATACAATTCTAGAAACTCTAGAAAATGCAAACTAATCTATAGTAACAGGAAGCAGATTAGTTGTTGTTGGGGGGGGCGGTGCAGGTGGAAAGAGCTGACAGCGTGGGAGAGAGGAATTATGAGGGGGCACAGAGGAAAATCGGGGGGTTCACATCTCGATTTTGGTGCTGGTTTCACAGGTATCTATACATGTCAACACTTTACACGGTACGCTTTAAATATGTGCAGCATTGTACATTGTGTATCTTACTTCAATAAGACTTCTTAATGAGATTTGTTATATTAATTAAAGTATTAAGGATACTTTAACATCAGCGAGTAGAGTCCTGTCCTGGACCCCAAGACAGGCCCCACCCCAAAGCCTGGGTGATGCAGGTGATACAGACTCCTCTCCTCCACGTGCCTGGGTTGGCCCAGAAAGTCAGGTGCCTCGTGTGGGTCACATCTGGCTCTGGAAAAATTAATATCATTTGGTTGGTGGGGGTGGAGAAATGTTGATGGGTTCATCTGCCTCCCAGTCTAGACCCAGCGGCTCTGTGGTCTTGGGGAGCCCAACTTGCCGGGAGTGAGCTGTTAGAATCCTGGCTTCATCACTTATCGATCATAGGATTTGGGGCAAGTCCCTTAACCTCTCTGAACCTCAGGTTCATCATCTGTAAAATTCCTCATGTGAAGGACTGTTGTGAACGAAAATATTTAACATTGAGACACCCAAGGACTAGGGGTTCACCTAGCCTCCTCCTCTCGTATCCCTTGAGAAGCTGCCAGTTAAGTACCTTCGCCGTTCTCCCCAGAGGCTTCACCTGTCACCCCAAATGTCACCTCCTTAGCGCACCCTTCGTGCCGTTCCCCTTCCTTAATTTTGTCCCGGATAGCACTTCCTCCTCTGTGGTGGGATAACGCTCTCTATGCGTAGCTATAATAGGGATAGGGTATACTTCCTATTATGTTACATTGCAACCAACTTTTTACATGTCTGTTTCCCCCATGGGTGATAAATTCTTTGAGGTCAGGGTCAGATGTTATTTATGTCTGAATCCTCAGCATCTGCTAGGTAAATGCTTTGTGCATGTGAATGAATGAATGGCTGTGTGGATTCATCTATCTCACGTGCCTGGGATCAGACCGTCAGTGTTGGTGTGAATTGGGAGAGGGATGTCCTACTCCGGGAAGCCTCTATTGTATCTGAGACTTTTTTTTTTTATGGGTTTTTGTGGTTTTTTTGAGACAGAGAGAAACAGAGCACGAGCAGGGGAGGGGCAGGGAGAGAGGGAGACACAGAATCCGAAGTAGGCTCCGGGCTCTGAGCTGTCAGCACGGAGCCCGACGTGGGGGCTCCAACCCAACAACCGTGAGATCGTGGCCTGAGCCAAAGTCGGACGCTTAACCGACTGAGCTACCCAGGCACCCCAATATCTGACACTTTCTTATTGGTTTTGTTTTTTGGTTTTTTTTTTTTGTAGCGATGAGGAAAAGTCAACCAGCTGGGTGCACCCTGGTACGGAATCACCGATCCAGAGTGGACACTCCTCCAGCCCAGGTAAGGAGCTTGGCTGTCCCCGCCTTTGCAATTGAGGAGGAAGCGATGGCTTGAGGCAGCATAACTGCCCTGACTTGGCTTCTGACTTTTTCTTTTCGGCACGGATGGATTCAGCTTAGCATTTGGACCACCTGGGGAGGGTGCAGGAGCGTTGATGCTCACCTTGAGGTCTTTCTGAGTTTCCAGCTCTGTAGTTAGCATATGGGACCGATCTTTGAGGACACAGATTTGACCCCTCTGTCATCCCCCTGCCCAGTCAGAAACTCGTCTCCATCTTCAGAGCTCCTGAGCTAGGCGTAATCCCAGCTCCTGGTGCTGTACCATAGAACCGTGTGCCATGATGGAAATGTTCTCTCTCTGAGCTGCCCAGCAGAGTCACCGTTAACCACAAATAGCTACTGAGCGATTGCAACGTGATTAGTGTGGCTGAGGAAGTGAACTGTTAACGTTTGAATTCATTCAAATTTAAGTTGCCCCACATGGCTAGGAGGAATGCCTTCACACTGGGGTGGGGGTGGGGGGACATGAGAGAAAAGGGCGCGGGGCCCACACTGACTGCTTACTGTAGGGCAGACTCCAGTGCTAGCCCAGGCCAGTGGGAAGGTGAGGACACGTACAGGCGGAATTTCAGTCTAAACGGGGGAGGCAGAGACACCAACAATGAGAAGGGCCGGGGTACTTCGAGTGGACAGGCAGTGTTCCTCTTCAGAATGCTGCCACAGACCCACCCTCGCTGGCCTTCTGGCCCTTCCGCTGACTGCACACCACGTGGTTCTAGGAGTCTGGGTCGCTCACGGGACACAGCCAGCACTGCAGGACACATTGGGTTAAGTAAGGTGTTGGCCTGCCCAGAGCCTACTTTCTTTTAGATTCTGGGCTAGGATCATTGTGTTGTCAGGGCTGGAAGGGACTTCAGGGACCCTGGAACCCAACGCCTTCTTTCAAGGGTGGGAAGATCGAAGAACAGAGGGGAAGTACCTGGCTCGAGGCCGTTCAGCTGCGCAAAGCCGTGCCAAGGTGAAATGCCTAAGTTCTAGAGGCAGAGAGGCCTGGGCTCCAATCTTGACTCTACTTTCTCTCAGGGTGGTCTTGAGCAAGTGGCTTAAATCTTCCGGGACTTGGCTCTTCTTCATTGGCAAAATAGGGATAGGACCGCGAACCTCCGAAGATGATAGCAAAGGCTACCCGGGAGAATCACCATCAGTGAAGGTGACCGCTATCGCTGTGGTCACTGTTGTTACTTCTGACATGAAGTAAGGCCTCTTATCCCAAGATCGGGCTGTGTCCCTCTCCTGGGTTGCTGTTTTTGCTGCTCTCCGTGTTTAAAATTTGATTCCGTGTACCTCGCTATGGCCCTAGGTAGGACCAGAAGATGGATAAAAGCCTGTGAGCCAATTACTTCATTTTGGGCTGCAGCCAACTGGTTGTCCGAGGCTGGGAAGGGGTTAAGATGCCCCTGAAGCTTGCTGGGAGGGCAGCTGCCTCAGCGGGCACTCCGCCTGGACAGGAATATAAGCACTTCTTGGTGTTGCCCGGGCAGAGAGGGCAGTGTGGAGGGAAGTTGCTGGAAAAGGCAGGGGACAAAATCCACGCTGGCCTCTTTCCCAGGCACATCACAGTGGCAGGATTATTTATGATTCTGACCCAATGGGGATCCCTCTACTTGGGGAGACTGCCAACCCACGCCCTTCTGAATGGGAACGTCCTCCCACAGGGACAGAGGGGAACAAGTAGCATTTATGGAGCAGCACAGAGGAAAGAATGTCAGCTTTGGAGGCAGTCGAGACCAGACTCACATCCCAGACCAGACACTTCCTGTGTGACCTTAAGCAAGTTGATTAACCTCTCTGGGCCTCAGTTTCCTCGTCTATAAAAATGTTCAAGCCAATGCCTATTATATACTGCTTTTGTGCAAATTAAATATGCTAACAGTGGTAAAATGTGTAGCTGAGAGGAAGGAAGCACTAAGTGGTAGCTGGTGTTATTATTTCTATGGACCAAGCCCTGGGAGGGGAGCTGGGTTCATTGGCTTCCCTGATACTTTGAAGCAGCAGCATCACCACCAACACTAACCATGGAAATCTAGACCCTTGAGAAATAGAGGTGAATAAAATGAATTATACAGACTGGGCCCGCCACTCTATAGAACCCAGGTTCTGCTCTCCAGCAGCTTGTGCCCTGAGGCAGCTGATAATATGGCGGGAGAGATTCAGACCAAGACTGAATGGCTATGTTTTGTAAAACCTCATACACAAGGCAGGTGTTTGGCCTGACCAGACAGGTGGCAGTGATCATCTATCAAGAGCATCCACACATGTTTTACAATAGGTCAGCCACAGGGCTCTTGCACGCCCAAAAGGAATGATCTCCACCAGTGCCCTGCCTGTCTCCACCTTGGACAGTGGTTTCCCTTGAGTTTCTCAGAAGACCCTTCCTCTGCCTTGGGGTGGAGGAATCCTGTTTGTCAGGGAGGCAGGATGCTCTTTTGGGGGGATGGGTAGGATGAAACAGTACCTAATAGAACGCTCTTAAGAGATAGAGTGCTAATAGAGCCCCACTCTTAGGGGCTGCAGCCACCTGCAGGGAGTGCCTGGGCACCTCCAAGCCACGGTCACCTTCTGTATCTATTCAGGTTTTGCTTACTCTGTAAGCCTGTGATTCTCTGCTCTGAGCATTTCCATGGATATTTTTTTTTCAGAGGTGCTATTAAAAAAATTTTGTTCTAGATTAACCAGACAGAAAATCAACAGAGAAGAATTAATGACCTTAAATGGCCTTAAATGACATATTAGATCAAATGAATTTAATGGTTACAGACATAACGTTCCACCCCAGACCAGAAGATACGTTCTTCTCAAGGACACATGGAACATTTTCCAAAGTAGATCACATTTTAAGACACGAAACAAGTATCAGTAAATTTAAGAAGAATGAAATCATATCAAGCATCTTTTCAAACCACAATGGTATGAAACTAAAAGTCAATTACAAGAACACTGGAAAAATCACAAATATGTGGATGCTATATGCTACCGACCAACCAATGGGTCAACAAAGAAATCAAAGGAGGAATGAAAAAATACCTTGAGACAAATGAAAACAGAAATACAACATACCAAAATCTCTGGGATGCAGCAAAAACGGCCCCACGAGGAATGTTCATAGCAATATGGGTCTACCTCAGGAAACAAGAAAATCTCAAATAACCAAACCAACTTTACACCTATAGGAATGAGAAAAAGAACAAGAAGTGAAGCCCACAGTTAGTAGAAGGAAGGAAATAACAAATCTCTGGGTGGAGATAAATGAAATGGAGACTGGAAAAGACAATAAAAAAGATGAACTAAGAGCTGGCTCTTCGAAAAGATAAAATTGACATGCTTTTAGCTTGACTCACCAAGAAAAGGAGAGAGAGGGCTCAAGTAAATAAAATCAGAAGTGAAGGAGAAGTTACAACTGACACCACAGAAATACAAAGGATCATAAGACACTACTATGAACAATTATATGCTAGTAAATTACCCAACCTAGAAGAAATGGATACATTTCTAGAAACATGCCATCTTCTTTCTCAGGCTGAACCATGAAGAAATAGTAAGTGTGAATAGACCAATTACTGGTAAGGAAATGGAATCACTAATCAAAAACCTCCCAAGAAACAAAAGCCCAGGACCAAATGGCTTCATGGGTAAATTCTACCAAACATTCAAAGAAGATTTAATACCTATCTTTCTCGATCTCTTCTAAAAAATTGAAGAGGAAGGAATGCTTCCAAACTCAGTTTATGAGGCCAGCATTACCCTCATACCAAAACCAGACCAGGACACCAGGCAAAAAGAAAATTATGGGCCAATATTCTTGATGAACATAATTGCAAAAATTCTCAACAAAATATTAGCAAACCGCCTTCGACAACACATTAATAGGATCATTTACCATGATTGAATGGTATTTATTTCAGGGATGCCCAGAAATAAACCTATGCATATATGGTCAATTAATTTATGACAAATGAGGCAAGAATATGGAATGGAGAAAGGAAAGTCTCTCTAAAAAATTTTTTGAAGTTTATTTATTTATTTTGAGAGAGAGAGCAACTGGGGGGGAGTGCAGAGAGAGAGGGAGAGAGAGAAAATCCCAAGCAGTCTCTGCACTGCCACTGCAGAGCCCGATGCAGGGCTCGAACTCATGAGCCATGAAATCATGACCTGAGCTGAAGTCAAGAGTTGGATGCTTAACTGACTGAGCCACCCAGGTGCCCCAGGACAGTCTCTTTAAATGGTGTTGGGAAAACGGGACAGCTATATGCAAAAGAATGAAACTAGACCACTATTTTACATATACACAAAAATGAACTCAAAATGGATTAAAGATTGGAATGTAAGACTTGAAGCCATAAAACTCCTAGAAGACAATAAATTCCTTGACCCTAGTCTTGGTGATGACTTTCTGGAGCTGACTCTAAAGGCAAGGGCAACAAAAGCAAAAATAAACAAATGGTACCGCATCACACTCAAAAGCTTCTGCACAGCCAAGGGAACCATCCACAGAATGAAAAGGCGACGTACAGAATGGGAGAACATATTTGCACGTCATGTATCTGATAAGGGGTTAATATCCAAAATACATAAAGAACTCGTATCACTCAATAGCAAAAACAAAACCAAACCAAAAAACCCACACAACACACAGAACACATAACCCAAGACAAAAAACATTCTGATCAAAAAGGGGGCAGAGGACCTGAATAGACATCCTTCCAAAGAAGACATATAGATGGGCAATAGACACACAAAAAGATGCTTAACATCACTTATCCTCAGGGAAGGGCAGTCAAAACCACAACAAGATATTACAGCACAGCTGTCAGAATGGCTCTAATCAAAAAGACTAGATGCCACAAGCATTGGCGAGGATACAAGAGAAAAGGGAACCCTCATGCACCGTTGGTGGGAATGCAGACTGCTACAGCCACTCTGGAAAACAATATGGTCAATGAATGGGTAAAGATGTGGTATATATCTGATAGAATACTACTCAGCCATAAACAAGAATGAAATCCTGCCACTTGTGACAGCAAGGATGGACCAGGAGAGGGGTGTGCGACGTGAAATGAGAAAGACAAATACCGTATGATTTCCCTTTTACGTGGAATCTAAACAGTAAGACAGAAGAACAGGCTAAATACAACTCGTTGATAATAGAACCGTGGTTGCTGGAGGGGAGGGGAGCTGGTGGGGGGCTGAATGGGTGGAGGAGGTCAAGAGGTACAAACTTCCAGTTAGAAAATAAGGAAATATATAACGTACAGCACAGTGACTATAGTCAGTAAAAGTTGCCAAGGGTAAATCCTAAAAGTTCTCATCGCAAGAAAAAGTCCTCAGTATCTTGTCCAGAAGCAGCAGAAGCTGGTGGTAATGATACTGGCCTGGGGTTTGGAGGCTTGAGTCCTGTTCTGATCTTGGGTGCTAATCACCTGTGAGGCCTGGGGCAAGGGATCCGCCCTTGGATCTTGCCTGGGCTTCTGTGTCGGGAGAGGGCTGTGGGACCGCCCTGAGCGCCCTTCCAGGGGAACCACCTGTGCGTTCACCGCTGGGTCCCTGGGGCTGGCGCAGGGCCTGGCCCAGAGTAGCTGCTCAGGAAAAGCTTGTCGAATGAACGAGCAAACCCTGTAAGGTAGCGATCCATTCGGTCACTTAACTGCCATCCCTCTTCTTCTTTGCTAGAAACAGACCGATGGGGATGACGGACCAAAAAGGGTGAGAGATAGGTGGGTTTGAGCACTTTTGGCTGGTCTGTGAATTTTCCTGGTTCTCCGGGCCCCATCCCTCCTGAGCGCAGACCCGGTGTACCGGGCTGAGAAGAAAGAGAGGGTCATGTTGTGAATTTGCTTCCTCACAGGGTTGCCCAAAGGCTGGGAGGTGGATTCTACCCAGGAGGGAGCTGTGTACTTCATCAAGTGAGTAAGATGGGAGTTTCTTTCTGGTGTGGCTGTTGGGCCTGCTGTTTTGGTCACTGATGCCTCCCTGGGTGGGGGGTGGGGGGAGGTTGTTAAAGGGGCTGCTCTTGCACTGAAGGCCTTGCTGGGGTCTGTGAGTGGCCAGGAGGCCTCCAGCCTGGCAGAGAAAGCTAGGTGGTGTGTGTGTGTGTGTGTGTGTATGCACGTGCGCATATGGGGTGTGTGTGTTTCTGTTGGCCTGGGAGGGCCAGTGTCAATCATGAGAAGTCTTCCCAGTTTGGATGGGTGGGTGGAGTGTGGGGGGAGCAGGGATGGCTCAACAAAGTAAAGGAAAGCGGCTGCTTTAGACACCCCCGTGGGACAAAAGTCTCCAAGGAAGGAGACGGAGCGGGAGGAAGCCCGAAAGAGACAGGGAGTGGAGCAGGAGGAGGGAAGGTGTGAGTGAGGTGCGCGGACAGGCAGGTTGGGCCGTGGCAAGGCCCACTCTGTCTCTCTTGCTCTCTAGACGGAGCATCTGTGACCCTGGAGGTGACAGGGTACGTGCGGTGCTGTTTTTCCCTGGGGTTTGGTCACGCTCCGCCGTGGGCCGGGCTAGCTGGTGCTCTCGGCAGCCGGCAGGACACCTGGGGAAGGCGCCCCGGATGTAACCTTGGAAGCAGAAGAGAACTCTTTGGGCTGGGGTGGTCCCCGTCTACCCGATTGGTTTCATTTCCCGCTGCCTTGGCCTGGGTCTCTCCATCTCCCAGGCAGGCTGGGTCCTGGCATTTTTCCCACGGGCGAGGCTTGGCATGCTCAGGCCTGTGCCTGGCCTGGCCTCGGAGTCTACAGGGCTGGTAGAGAGTGGCTGAGCAGACGGTTGGGGCGTGGGCACCGCCAGAGGCATCCCCTGCCCGGCCGGGGGAGGGAGGGCCCCCCTCATCTCCTCCCTCTCCTGTTCTCCTTCCAAATCTTCATTCATCTCTCATGAGCGCCCACCCTCCCTCCAGACCAGCCAGCCTTTACATCAGCTTGGCTGTTAACCATCTTCTTGAAACAAAAACAAAACAAAATGGACAAGTTATCTGCTTCGGAGACTGTTCAGCTAGGACGTGGCTTCTACAGCCTGAGCGTTCCCTGAAATTGAGCCCAAACCCCTGCTTCGGTTAAGAATCCTAACCATCTTCTGGGCTCCTGGGTGGCTCAGTCGGTTCAGTGTCCGACTTCGGCTCAGGTCACGATCTCGCGGTCCGTGAGTTCGAGCCCCGCATCCGGCTCTGTGCTGACAGCCCAGAGCCTGGAGCCTGTTTCAGATTCTGTGTCTCCCTCTCTCTCTGCCCCTCCTCCCCCATTCATGTTCTGTCTCTCTCTCTCTCTCTGTCAAAAATAAACATTAAAAAAAAAATTAATTATAAAAAAAATCCTAACCATCTTCATACTCCTTAGGTGGATCTGGTGCTTGAGACCATCTACTAAGTACTTCCACCTGTATTACCTCATCTCGACCACCCCTGAACACTTACCACCTGCCGTGGCCTGGCCCTGACCCTTTCTTGGCCTGGCCCTGACCCTTTCTGACCTCATCTCCCATAACAGGCCAGCTATGGTGATTTTTATCTTTCTTTTCCTCCGGTGTGCCAAATTCATGCTTACCTCAGGACCTTTGCATCTGCTGTCCCTTCTGCCTGGGAGCACTTTCCTCCTGTTTTTGTGCATCTGGCCCCTATGTATCATTTAGCTCGAATGTTATCTTCTCGGAGGGACTGTTCCTCACTACCTGCTCTGCTCTTCCTTAGACCCTCTCTCTCTCTTAAGTAAACTTTATGCCCAACGTGGGACTCAAACTCACAACTCTGAGCTCAAGGGTCTCATGCTGTGTAGACTGAGCCAGCCAGGCACCCTCAGACCCTCTTACTTTTCTTTATACTACCCGCCACTACTTGGAAGTTTGTCGTTTCTATATTTCTATATTGACTTAGTCATCGGTGGTGTTCCCCGTTGCCTTGTCAGCCCTGAGAACAGATTCTGGCTATCTCATGCTCCACTGTGTCCTAGAACCTTGCCGGAGTGTGAGAGGAATCTGAGATATTTGCTGGAATAAATGAATGGAAATGTTGGGAGGTAAACCACACAGGCGTCACTGACGCCTCCGGCTACCAGCCCGGAGCATCACGAGCTCCTCACCTTTTCTTCGCCAACACCAGTTCCGTCTTTCTCAGAAAGTGCCACCAGAGGGGCACCTGGGTGGCTCAGTTGCTTAAGTGACCGACTGACTCTTGATTTCGGCTCAGGTCCTGATCTCACGGTCCGTGAGTTCGAGCCCCGTGTGGGGCTCTGCACTGACAGTGTGGAGCCTGCTTGCGATTCTCTCTCTCTGCCCCTCCCCTGCTTGAGCTCTCTCTCTAAAAATAAATAAACTTAAAAAGATAAAAATAAAGAAGCGACACCAGAGGAGATCCCTCCAAGACAGCCTCAAGCCCCACTGCCTGGCAATTCTCCTCCTAAATCTCTTTCATGGTCACAGCCTGACTTCATGCCCACATGGGCTCTCACCTGGATCATTCTAGCAGGTTCCCGACTGGTGTTCCTGCCTCCAGGCCATACTGCCGCACAAATGCTTCTTTGCTGAGTGCAGCTTTGGTCACATCATTCTGCTTTAAAAACCGTTCATGCTTGGGAGCCTGGGTGGCTCGGTCGGTTAAGCGTCCGACTTTGGCCCAGGTCTTGATCTCATGGTTCGTGAGTTGGAGCCCCGCGCTGAGCTGTCTGCTGTCCGCACAGAGCCCATTTCGGATCCCCAGTGCCCGCCTCCCCCTGCCCCTTGTCACTCCAAGAAAATAAAAAAAAGAACAAAACAAAACAAAAAAACCTTTCATGCTTCTGTCAGTTACAAGATAAAATCGAAATTCCTTACTCAGGTACTTCAAAGGGCTTCATAATCTGGTTTCCTGCCTTCCTGCTCTGACTTCACCTCCCATACTCCCCAGTTTGCCAGACCAGATCATTTGTGGTTCCCTCAACACATACCTCTTTTCCATGCCTCCCAGCCTTTGCAAGTGCTAATCTCTCCTCTCACAGGGCTTGTGTCCACCTGTGAATACTTGCCTTTCTTTGAAAACTCGGCCCATGACATCACTCCTTTAGGGAAGCCCACCGGTGTTGTAACTGTTTACATGTGTGTTATTTTCCCTAGATTGGTGGTTCACTAACTTGAGTGTGCGTCGAAATCACCCGGAGGGCTTGTTAAAACAGATTGGCCCTAGCCCTAGAGTTTCTGATTCAGAAGGTCTGAGAATTTGCCCTTCTGACAGGTTTCCCAGGTGATGGTGATGCTGCTGGTCCGGGGACCATACTTTGAGAACCACAGGGCTAGACTGAAAGCCGGTCGAAGGCAGGGCACACATAGGGTGGCCATAAAGTCTGGAAACACAGACAGTATCATTTCATCATGCGTCGCAATGAACTGGCAACAAGCTGTTAAGCGTTCGCGTCTGTTCCCAGACTTGGTGGTCACCCCATGCGTCGGGAGCAGCAGTGGCCGCTCTGAGAGCTGAGCTTTACTACGCGATCTCATTCAGGCCTCACGATAGCATTGGGAGGGAGGCGCTAACAACCCTGTTTCAGCACGGAAGGAGGCTATAGAGACTTAAAACTGAGCTTTAACGCTGAGCAAAAAAAACCCTTCAGTGTCATGAAGCTTGTGGAAAGCAAAGCTGGGATTCAGCCCCACGTCTGCTTGATTTCACAGGCTGTGTGCCTAGCGTAACGCCACAGAGATGCCACAGCTGTCTCTGGAATCCTTGGTGCCGGGCTCAGGCAAGGGAGGTGCTCAGGAAACCCCGACTGCGTGAGTGAGTGAGTGAGTGAGTGAATGAGTGAATGACTCTGGCCCTCTCATTTTCATGGTTCCCTGCATGATCAAATCCCTACCGAGGTTTGGGACCTTTGGTTGGTGGGTGAGTTGGAGACCCTGAGGACTCCAGACATGGGTCCCAAGGCATAATAATGAAAGTCAGATATACAGACAACTCGAGAAGCTATTTTCTTTTTCCTTCTAGCGTGGAGGGGTCAAATTTCAATGAGCAAACATTGACATTTGCCCAGGACCGGACGAATATGATAATTATGTGTCAGTAAGCCCTTCCCTTCATGGTGTCTGGGAGGTGACTCCCGTGGTGTCCACAACTGATGTCATTGCTCAAGTGTGCCTGCAGTTTTGAGGGTGTCACTTACAGGAAGGGTGGTTCAGAGAGAAGAGCAAAGGCCAAGTGTTAAAATGTGGGTAAAACCCCCAGCAATACCCCCAGTGTGCGTGTATCATGTGAATCCAGAAGAGGGCGCCAAAGCACACGTGATCAGCCCGGCCAAGGCCTTGCGGCGTTTGCTCAGTGGTGACCCACAGATTCACTCCAGAACCATCTCGACCGTCCTCCGCCACAGGTCAACCACTCTGGATCTGGTAGACTCCTTTCAAACGCTTAGAGATCTGGGTGTGTTACACCCATTCCTGATTTTCTCTGGCCCTTGACTCCTCCCCCGCTTCCTGCTAAGGCAGCCAGCTGTGGAGCTTGCCAATTCCGTCTCCCAGAGTGCCTCTCTCTTTCCCCAAAGTTGGCAGGGAGGGAGGCACGGCAGTGATGCTTTCTGCAGAGCCCGATGACCTTTGTTCCCAATCTGGGCCCCTTCTGTCCCGCACCCCCTGACACCGGTGCCCCCGTGGGCCCCGCACCTCCTCCGTCCCAGGGAGCCTCACCCAGCAGCTGTCACTTCTTCCATGTCTAAGGAGGCGCCAGAATGGGCGGTCACGCCAGCAGTGCCTTCTGCTCTTCCATGGGCTGCTCAGTGCTGCGCCAGGGGCTGTGGAAGGCAGGATCCAGAAGCCTGGGGCTCTGGCCCCAGGTGCTCATGGGAGTCATCACATAGACCCCAACCCGTGAGGCCCCGGAGGAGGCGGCACCCCGGAAGTTGGGCTTTGTTGTCTCCAGAACCCAGACAGGACAAGGAGAGGAGTCACAGGGGGAACAAACCTCATACTTAGTGAACTGACTGGCTCTGCTCTCGGCAGTGGGGGGGGGGGGGCACAAAATATCCCAGAACAGTAAAATGAGACAGATGAGAACAGGTACTGAATGCAATGGGGAGGGGGGGGGGGGCTCAGGGAAGAGAAACCCCATTTGCAGATGAAAAAACAGATTCAGCAGCCAAGGAACTTGTTCCAAGTCACTCAGTTGGTTAAGGGGAGGAACTGGAATTGGAACTCAGTAGGTCCTCAAAGGTAGCTCACCACAGGGGGCTCCCTTTTCTGCCCCCCATTTGGTACTTCCGGCAGAGAGAGAGGCCCGTGTGGACGCGGCTGGGGTGAAGAATGGGTAAGACATATCCGAGGGGCAACAAGTCCGTCAATTTCATGGCCACCGAGACTGTGATGACCTTCAAAAGGCCAGGAGGACCCGCGTGCTTGTGCTGAGCGACTCATAGTGGCCCAGAGTTCTGGACCTGCCCCCCCCTGAGCCTAGGGGCCTGGATTCTAAGGGCGCTTTCTTCAGGATCCTTCCTCCTCATGCCTCCTCCTCACGCCCTCCCCACCTGAGTGTCACAGGAGTCTTGCTTCTCCACTGCTGGGCTCAGGGAGAGAGTGTAGACTTGGTAAAGGGAGTTTATTTTCTTGGCTCCTCTGCGTGCCCTTGCTGGAACTCTGAGACCCTCCTCGTGCCAGGTGTCCCTCACCCCACTCCTCAAAGGTGCTGCCCCCACAGAAGTCCTCCCTTTGGTTTCTCATGCCCCGGGGGCCTCCCAGATCGCCCGGAGACTTCGGCAGAGCCAGCTCAGACCTCTCGCAGGATCTGTCTGCAGCCTTTGCCCTCTGTCTGCCAGAGAGGAAACCCTCCCAGCAGGCCCTTCTGTCCGTCTCCTGCCTTTTCCAGTTGCCCAAGGATTGTGTGGGATTGGGGCTGGGGTCCTAATCCCCTTCCTCGCCCTGCCTGTCTCCCTCCCAGATGCTGCAGTCTCTGGCCCCAACCCTGCTTTGCTCCATTGACTGTTCAAGGCCAGAGATGCCCCCCAGAGCCCCTCGTCTTTCTTTTGCTGGAAGCTGGCTCTCCCCCTGCTGGTCCTGGGCAGGCTTGCCAAATCCTGGACAGCCAGGGCAGGTGGGTTGGGCTTAATCAGTACTACCTGGCACCAGGCCTGCACCCAGGATTTCTCTGTCCCTTCAGCTGAGTGCCTTTCTCATCGCCGATGAACTCAGCATCTCAGCTGGGCTGGGAGAGAGGTGAGGGGTGACTTAGGGATCCTCCTCCCCACCACAGCTGCAGGCAGGTGCATACTGGTCTAACCTGAGGTTCTCAGCTCTGGCCTGGCCTACTCTGGGGTTGAAAGTAGCGCTCTCTCTCTCTCTCTCTCTCTCTCTCTCTCTCTCCCCCCGGTGTGATCAGATCCCTGTAACGATCCCCCTCCCCACTCACGTGGCTCTTCCTGGACCCTGGAAGGGAAGTCTGTGCTCCTGCCCCTTCCATAGCAGATTCTTTTTAAAGAGAAAGGCTTCAGTTGGGTAACTGATGCTTGTACTCCAATCACATTAAAAGAGACCCACAGAGAAGGACGAATCATTGTATTTGAGTGAAGAGAAGCTTAATTTTTGAAATCAAGTTGCTGTAATAATAGATACTCAAAAAAGATATAATAGGTGGGTGAGTCCTTGCAGATGCCCTCCATCTAGCTCCTGCTTCTTGAAGTAGTCTTTATTCAGAAGTGACCCCAGGGGCGCCTGGGTGGCTCAGTTGGTTGAGCATCCAGCTCTTGGTTTCGGCACGGGTCACGATCTCATGGATGTGGGTTGGAGCCCTGCGCCGGGCTCTGTGCTGACCGTGCAGAGCCTGCGTGGGATTCTTTCTCTCCCTTTCTCTCTGTCCCTCCCATGCTAGTGCTCTGTCGCTCAAAATAAATAAATGAACTTAAAAAACAAGAAAGCAGTGACCACCGTAGCTCATCCAGTTTGGTCTGTAGCTTCCGGGTCTCAGGAGCAGGAGGGACTGAGACCCAGTGAGCCTGCTGGACGTCCCGGCAGGCATATGCCATTTTCTTCCCATCTTTCTGGTCCCGGTTGTGAAATTCAGTGTTTCTATTGCACTTACGCACTGTCACAGAGAATCTGTTATTTTTTCCCCGCATCTCCAGAAATGTGAAGAAGAGAAGGAAAGTGAGGCAGGGAAAGAGAGAGAGAGATCGGGAGAGATCTCTCAATGGCATGGGCTTGTCTACAGCAGAAATGGGGCTGCAGTCCTATTGTCTGAAGCCCTCCCTTCTGTCTCTGAGCAAACACGGGTACCCCCTGGCTTGGCGGGCCTCCTTGCCCCAGGTCACTGGAGACCAATTTGGGCTGAGGACCCGGGAGGTCCTGGCGTCTTGTAATGGGGTCCAACCAGTTCCAGACTTTATTTCTTTAAATTCCTTGTGGGGGGCGGGGGAAGGGGGCGTGAAGGCACCAGGACCCCTACCAAGCCCTCCTAACACCCAGAGGTGTGCCCGTCTCTTGGCTGGACAGCCACCGAGATGAAAGGCAACCACAGGCCGGTCTGGTGAGTCCCCACGATGCCAGACCCCTGGACACCTTCCGGTTCCCTGCACTCTAGCGGGAGAACAGCAAAATGCAGCTCACCGAGGAAGGCCGCCTGGATCGCCTTTGGGGGGCAGCCCTTCCTGGTGGTGGAAGGCCAGGAAGGCTGTGCCCAAGGGCTCTGTCCTTTCCTGGGCTCCAGGAAGCACGGATGGTTAGCAGCTTGTCGCCGGTGTTGATGGAGTTAAACCTTTCCAGGGACTATTTACTCCTGATCCTAAGTGACAGCTTGGGGAGGGAGAGTCACGTGGCCCTGAAATCCCCGCGGGAGCCGATGGAGCATGCCCAGCTGCTTCTGCCTGGGAAAGATGCTGGATCCTGCAGTCACAACAGCATCCTCTCCCCGCGCCAGGGACCTGCCAGCCGGAGAGATGACTGATTAGACCGGATCAGATCCAGAGCCCCGCTCTTCAGACGGGGGCCCTGAGGGGCGGGGGAGGAGGACCCCAGCTGGCCGGAGCTGGGGGAGGGGTGCCTTGGGGCCCGGAGAATTCTAGCTTTTCAACGCGGGGCACACACCTCTGAAGCCGGTGAGTCTGTTCTGATGCATCATATAGATGAGGCGGGAGGAGGAAGGCTGTGCTCTGGTCAGGGCTGGCAGCCGCCCGCCGTGTGAGTCTGGGCTGCTGGCACTATGGTGCCACTGCCTTCCCTGTCCCTCATTCTTGGCAGCCTCACTTGGGGATCATGGATGCTGCGGATGCTAATTATAACCCGCTCTGTGCCCCCACCCCCACCTCCAGGATCCCCAGTCTGGGCTGATGCTGTTTGCATTTCTTTCATTTGAATTGCATCTCTTGGGTGAGGCCAGCTTTGGTGCTGCCAGCTTCCTAGGGTCTAACTGCCCCCCTCCCCCCCCCCCCCCAGCCTGGCTAGAGCAAAGAGGCCAGCCCCACATTGCCTCTAATCTTGCTAGAAGTGAGTTGAAGGCCAGCAGGAAGGAAAGGTGGAGGGGTGTCCAGGGGTCAGGCTCGGGTCAGCCCCAGGGACTCACCTCCCTCCGTGTGGAGAGGAACCAGGCCATGTGTATTTTAGGGGGCCCGGGGTGGGGGCCCTGGGCCGCTGAGGCCCTTGGATTCTTAGGGGCATCTGATCTCTGGGATCTCAGGTTTAGTGGAGAGCACCTGAGGAGCTGAGGCCTGGTACGTGAGCCAGAGGGGATGGGTTTGTAACGGTGGGGTCGGGCTGCAGCTGGCAGGGCCTCAGCCGTATTGTGTGAGCTTCTGGGCAAAGGAGCAAGGTGGGGAGCTGGCAGAGAGGGGTGGTGAGAGATCGGGTGGGGGTTGGGGGGGGGATTCGATAGGAAGGCAGAGGGAGAAGAGAGGCGAGAGAGATGCTCTTGGCGACTGCAGACAAGCCAGGGGAGGGAAGAGAGGGGGCTGGAGCCTGGGAAGGCTAGGGATGGGAGAACCAGGACAGAGGGAGCCAGCCCTAGGGCTCAGGGGTAGGGAGGGCTGCAGAAAGGGGGAGATGGGGGGAGGGATGGGGTCAGAGTCAGAGCCAGAGAGGGTGGAGGCCTTCTGAGCTTGGCAGGTCTTTCCCTATCCCAAGAGACCCCTCGCCCTCAATCTGGCAGTTTGGGTGGTCTCCTGGACGCCGGCTGGGGTGGGAGCCCTGTGGGCACGTCTCTGCTTGAGCTTGCTGTCCAGATGGCCTTGGGGGCATCGTAGGCACCCATCCTACAAATCCCCCAAATCCTGGCTTCCAGGCCCCTCTCGGGGAGCAGGGAGCTGGGGAGGATTTCTGTGGCCTCCCCCCTCAGGGAAGCTGCGTTTCAGCTTGGACAGGAGATGAGCAGATCCTGGTGGTGGAGAGGAGGTGGGAGGGAGGTCCCAAAGAGACACTGCTCCTCTCTCTTACACAGCCTGCGTGGGGTCCTGGAAGGGCCGGATGGTGTCCTGAGGCTGGGAGCCATCTCTCGGTGGGGGTGACAGGAGGGGCCGGGCAGCCTGCCTGGCACCATCGCTGGGCTCCCTTATGGAAAACGGGCTCTCTATGTCCCCTCACAAGGGCGCAGAGAGCCGGGCTGCAGATATGAATTATTAAAAGTCCTTGGTTTTCCAATCAGTGGCGAGGTGATAAATGTGTTAGCTCTGGTGTGTAATTAATCCTGGCGGGCGGCTGCACAGGCTTGAGACAATGGGGGCTTTTTTTTTTTTTTTTTTTCCGCCCGGTTCAGCTTTTTTCCCATCTTCCCAGGAAGGTGACTGTGCAGGACGCATTACACAGATAATTACTTTTAACGCGTCTGCCTAGATTATTGAGTTGGATTCTTCCTGCTCGGTGTAAATGAAGTAATTACCGAGGAAGTCAGGGAGCTCGGCAGCCAGCTCTGGCTCCCAGGCTGACATCACGGCCTGCCCAGGCCCCGCCCGTGGCCTTGGCCTCAGGCGAGAGAGCTCCTGGGGCCCAGGGCAGTGGACAGGAGAAGCTGAGCCCAGAGGGGGCCCAGCCCAGGGTGAGGAAGCTCCGTGTCAGCCGGTCCTGGTCAGCTGCGGTCTCTCTGTCTTCCTCCCTGGCTTGTCGCGGGGTTCCCCGAAGCCACTGGTACCTGGCAGGGACCCCATCCACATGAGCCCCCCAGAGGAGGGTCAGGAGGACGAGGACTGTCACTGGGCGTCAGGGAGAGCTTGCTGACCGGCAGGGGCCGGTGGCTGCGGGAACGGGTCCTGCTTGTCAGAGGTTTTGCCCCTTGGGTTGAGCTCTGGGCTGAGGTGGTCTGGAGGCCAGTGCACTAGTGGGATTGACTTTGGCAGGCCAGCCCCCGACCAATTAAAAACATATTGAGAGAGGAAGGAACACTTTGGTTAGGAAACATTTAGAATAAATGTGGAACAGAGACAAAGAGGACTTGAGGCCGGCTGAGTGGGACCCTTCCCTTGACAACTGTTCAGGTGGGTTCCTGCTTGGCACCCGCACCTCCAGAAGCCCCCCAGAGACCGTCTGGCCCAGCCTCCCTCCGCGCCCAGACGAGCCCTCTGTACCCTTCCAGGTGGGAGCACCAGCCTCCAGCGACGGGGAGCTCATTACCTCACCAGGCAGCCTGTTCCGTGCTTAGAACATTCTATGTGGAATCAAAATCGGCCCACTTCTAAGGTCTGCCCTTTGGTTCTGATTCTTTGAAGTAGAACAAAGCAAGTCAAGCTCTGTTTCCTATGGTGATACCGAGGGTTTTCTTCACATGAAAATAGCATATAGTAATGTGTGGATGTAATGTATTTTATGTAACCAGTTTTGTGTTGGACGCTTATAAGGCGTTAGCCTTATTTTCCCTTTGCAAATAATACGATGTGAACATTTTTGTGCAGAAGGCTTTTTCTGCAGTTTGGATGATTTCCTTAGGATAAATCCCAAGACACAGAATTAATGTGATGAAGTATATACATTTATTTATTAAAAAAATTTTTTTTAATGTTTATTTATTTTTGACAGAGAGAGAGAGAGACAGGGCATGAGCGGGGGAGGGGCAGAGAGAGAGGGAGACACAGAATCCGAAGCAGGCCCCAGGCTCCGAGCTGTCATCACAGAGCCTGACACGGGGCTCGAACTCACAGACCACAAGATCATGACCTGAGCCGAAGTCGGACGCTCAACCGACTGAGCCACCCAGGTGCCCCAGTATATACATTTAAAAAATTACTATTCTGAGTAGAAAAGTAATACATAGTCATTAAAAAATATAGAAACATATAGAGAAAAGATTAAAATTACCCATAATTATCTCAGAGATTTGGTATATAATTTTACCATTTTCATATCTATATGTTTTTACGAATTCATGCACAGATGCATGACTATATTAGCAAGATATGCATGTATACATTAAGATTTTGGACCAAGAATATATATTTTTATCACTTACATAAGTGACTTCCTAGTGTTGCATTATATATCTATTCCATTTATTTGTTTAATTGACCCCCTTGTTAAACTAGGGGTTTCCAACTTTTTGCTTTTATATTTAAAAAAATTTTTTTAATGTTTATTTTTGAGAGAGAGAGCGAGCGCGAAAGAGCACCCGTGGGGGAGGGGCAGAGAGGGGGGACAGAGGATCCAAAGCAGGCTCTGTGCTAACAACAGCAAGCCCAGTGCAGGGCTCGAACTCACGAACTGTGAGATTATGACGTGAGCGGAAGTCAGTCGCTCAAGCGATTGAGCCACCCAGGCGCCCTCAGTTTTTTTGCTTTTATAAATAATGCTGCAATGAACATATAAATATCTTAATCTTTACATATATCAATGATTTTTTCCCCCTTAGGCTACCTTTCTAGAAATAGAATTGCTGTGTTTTTATTTATTTTATTTATTTTTTTTAAAGTTTCTGTTTTATTTTATTTTTTATTTTTTTAATGTTTATTTATTTATTTATTTTTAACTTTTATTTATTTTTGAGACAGAGAGAGACAGAGCATGAACGGGGGAGGGGCAGAGAGAGAGGGAGACACAGAATCCGAAACAGGCTCCAGGCTCCAAGCCATCAGCCCAGAGCCCGACACGGGGCTCGAACTCACGGACCGCGAGATCATGACCTGAGCTGAAGTCGGACGCTTAACCGACTGAGCCACCCAGGCGCCCCAATGTTTATTTATTTTTGAAGGAGAGAGAGACAGAGTGCAAGTGGGGGAAGGGCAGAGAGAGAGAGAAAGACCTAGAACCCGAAGCAGGTTCCAGGCTCTGGGCTGTCAGCACAGAGCCGGATGTGGGGCTTGAAGCCATGAGCCATGAGATCATGACCTGAGCCGAAGTCGGACGCTTAACCGACTGAGCCACGCAAGCGCCCTTAAAGTTTTTATTTTAATCACCCGGTGCTCATCGCGATCTGTGCCCTCCTTAATCCCCATCACCTATTTCACCCATTCCCTGGCCCACCCCCTCTCTGGCAACCATCGGTTTGTTCTTTGTAGCAAAGAGTCTGATTCTTGGTTATTCTCTCTCTCTCTGTCTTCTTGCCTTTTGCTAGTTTGTTTTGTTTTTTAAATTCCACATATGAGTGAAATCATATGTTATTTGTCTTTCTCTGACTTATTTCGCTTAGCGTAATACCCTCTAGCTCCATCCATGTTGTTGCAAATGGCAAGACTTCATTCTTTTCTGTGGCTGAATTGTAATCCACTGTATGTATATCCCACATCTTCTTTATCCATTCATCTGTCGATGGACACTCGGCTTGCTTCCACATCTTGGCTATTGTAAATAATGCTGCTATAAACACAGGGGTGCATGTATCCCCCTGAATTAGTGTTTTTGTGTTCTTTGGGTAAATACCCTGTGATGCGATTGCTGGATCCTAGGGTAGTGCTGTTTTTAACTTTTTGGGGAAAACTCCGTACTGTTTTCCAGAGTGGCTGCACCAGTGTGCATTCCCACCAACAGGGAATTGCTGTTTTAAGACATTTTGACGTATTTTGCCAAATTCTTGGCTGGAAATTACTAATTTACATTCCCTGCAGTTGTGTTTGAGAATGTATTTTGTTACGCCAGCGTCAGCATCGAATATTGAAACATTTTCATTGCTTTAATCCCTTGCTTCTTCATTGTTTTAACCCATTGGTTTGATTAGTGGTGAGATTTATTTTTTTTTTAATTTTTTTTTTAACGTTTATTTATTTTTGAGACAGAGAGAGACTGAGCATGAATGGGGGAGAGTCAGAGAGAGGGAGACACAGAGTCTGAAACAGGCTCCGGGCTCTGAGCTGTCAGCACAGAGCCCAATGTGAGGCTCGAAGTCACAAACTGTGAGATCATGACCTGAACCAAAAGTTGGACGCTTAACCAACTGAGCTACCCAGGCTCCCCAAAAAGAGGTGTATAAAGTATGAATAGTCCATCTGTTGTCATTTGTTCGAGATTTTGGCTTTTCTTAAAAGGTAGTTTAGTGCAGTTGTCAAGATGGCAGTTATGGGGTGAAATTTGGGTTGAATCTGGACTCTGTCATTTACCAGCAATATGACCTTGACAGTGACTTAAAAAAAAAAAAAAATCTGTGCCTCAGTTTCTCCATCTGTAAAATGAAGATAACAATGTTACCTATTTCCTGGACTTCTTGTAAAGATAGGTGAAGTCATTTATGCAGAGCAGGTAGAATCATGGCAAGCAGAGCGACACGTGTGTTTGCTATTATCTTACCGTTAATTGGTTTGTGCGAAACACACACATATCTCAAGACAGTATCATGATCTCCCTCCTCCAAGCACCCCAAGTCTCCTTGTCCTAGACTAAGTGCCCCCATGCCTCCAATGACCCCACTTCCTTTTTCAGGCTTTTCTGGAGACTTACTGGGGTGTGGTCCCACCAGCACAGAGCGTGATGAGGCAGCCACACCCCATTCCCAGGATGATCCCCTGGAATGTCGCACTTCTGGGGACTGCTGGCAGGTACCCGGATGAAGGGGATTTGGCTCCTCTGGCGTCTTCTGCCAACGGACACTCCACTGGAGCCCCCTCCCCGCTGCGTCCGTCTGTACTGATCAATCCCTCCTTATTCCTGTGAGCCCGATTTGCATCTCCCAAAGTAGCAATAAGAGAGAGTTGGGACACTGCCCGCCAGGGTTGTGGGAAGGATGCCCGTCTGGAATTTGAAGACATTAGATTCAAATCCTGGTCCAAATTAGAGGCTGTATGATTTGTAACAAGTCACTTCATATCCCTGAGGTTTTTGTTTCCCGATCTGAAAAATGGGGTTTGTATCACTACACACGTAACTAGTTGATCGCTAGAAGAGTAACATACATGGAAGTGCTTTGTAAAATGCAGATAATTATACAAACGTCAGTTCGATGTGTGCATTTGAACAGAATGTATCAGAAGGCGATGCTTTATCTCAAAGGTCAGACCAGAGCCAAGGTGGGTTAGTAGGAAACGTGTGTTTAGGGCTGATGGTATTTAGGGTGACTGTCCAATCTGCCTCCCTCACTGAATTTAGTCTCTCTAGACGGTTGGTCCTGATGGAGTGGATTCAGGAAATAAGGTGGGGTATATCAATGCTGATCTGATACGCATTCATGGGTGCTCAGGCTTTACTCCTGCAGGGTCGAGGACCCCCTCCATGGAGAAAGCGAGGTCCCTGTTTAGCTCTGACATCACCATATCCACCCCGTCTGGCTCATCATCACCTGAAAACCCGAGTCCTTAACCGCAGGTCCCAATTTGCTTTTAATCAGCCCGATGCTTGCGATTAGCCTGTTAAGTTCACCCTGGCCCCTGGTGGTGAGGTCGTTGTTCTGATTTTGCTGGGTTCCTGGGTCCTCATTGGCATCAGTGGGCCACCCAGAGACCACAAGCCTGCTTGCCTCGCCTAAAACTGTGACTGTCTAGGATGGAAGAGGTCATAGCGGGGAAGGAAAACCTGCTGTTGGAGAGGTGGGGTGGTGGGGTGGGGAGGTGCTGACAGGTGTAGACTCATTGGCATCACAGCTGAGGTCTAGAACCCAGGTTCCCTCCTTCTAATCCAATGCTCTTCCCCTTCCGAGCTTCAGTCTCCTCATCTCGAAAAGGGGAGTGATAATTCCTGCCCGGCCTGCAACACGGAGGTTCAACTGAGCTAACATAGGAGGTGGGTACGGACATAAAGCCGTGCAACATGAAAGTGCTTTATCACATCGGGTGTGAAAGCCTTTTGGAGTTGCACAAACAAGCTCGACGTCCCTGGGTCCCCTGTCCCTCATCAGTCATTCCTCCTACTATCTGGTAGTTCCTGGTTCCTCCCCGCAAACCGTGCTTGATTTGAGGGCCTTGGCACATAGCAGGTGCTCAATAAATGTTGGTTGGTTATAGGAGCTTTGGATGGAAGAGAGTTTGGGCTCAAGGAAAGCTTCTGTTGGTATGTGGCAGGGGTGGGGGGGGCATTTATTTCCTGTCCTCAGCCTTGCCCCTGGCTCCGCTGGACTGAGTTGCTTCAAGGCTAGAGATGGTCTTGAATTCGTCTTTGTCTTTGTGATGTTTCGCACAGAGCCAAGCACGTAGCAGTTATTTGGTAACTGCTTTTTTAAAAAAATTTTTTTAAATGTCTATTTATTTTTGAGAGAGAGAGAGACAGAGACAGAGACAGAGACAGAGTGCGAGCCGGAGAGGGGCAGACAGAGAGGGAGACAATCCAAAGCAGGATCCAGGCTCCCAGCTGTCAGCACAGAGCCCAAAGCGGGGCTCGAACTCACAAACTGCGAGATGGTGACCTGAGCCGAAGTCAGAGGCTTAACTGATTGAGCCACTCAGGCACCCTAGTAACTGCTTTTTGAATGAATGAATGAATGAATGAATGAGACAGAGTAAGGTGATAGAGCATGGCCCTGATAGTCAGATGAGCAGAATCTTAGAATCCTGGCCCTGCCGCTTTCTTTTGGCGAATGTTTACCGTATGCCCATTATGTACCAGGCAGGTACTAGGTTGCAAAAATGGATTTTTAAATTCACAGTCTAGTTAAGGGAGCAGACGTGTGAGCAAATAATTGTCCTGTATGCGATAGAGACATATGCTACATATGTCGGTGGCCAAGAAAGAAAGTGGGAGACTGTCCCTGGAGCGTCAGGAAAGGATTCCCAGGGAAGGGGCCTGAAGCTAGATCTCGGCAGGGTCTCACTGGAACTATAGCCTCCTTCACAGAGGGGAGGGCGAAATGAAATGACATAATGAGTGCACCATCTGACGCTCAATAATCGTTTAATAAATGTGGAAAAATGTCCCCTTGGAGCGGGTGATTGCTTTGTGGGGGAGGGGCAGGAGCCAGGAGCCGAAGGAATTTCCGAAGCTGACCCACAGAGCTGAACTCCTTAGTTCCGCCAGCTAATCGCTGTGCGACCTGGAACAAGTTCCCTGACTTCTCCAAGTCTCAGCTGCCCTAGCTGCAGGGTGGGGACCATGGGTGTGTTGTACGGGTCGGCGGAGGAACTTCACGCCCAAGGCCCCTAGAACGTGCCTGGCACGTAGTAAATGCTAGAACATAACAGCTCCCTTTTTATGGGCAATGTAATTCACGGAGAGGCTACATCTACACGCAGACACACACAGGTTGCATGCCCGTTGACCCCCAGATATGCTCAGAAAGGAAGGTGGGCGAAGGGGGCCAGGGTTAGGCCGAGGGACAGTGGCTGAGTCTGAGAAGCCCTCCAAACTCCCGTAGAAAAGGTTGCAGGGATGAGGCTAGGGCAATGGGGCGATGGGTGGGGGTGGAGGCCGGCTGGTGGCTGGTGCCTCCTAACTGCTGAGCTGGGGGACCCGCCTCAGGGAGACCGGGACGTGGTCCTTTGACAGCAGGAACTTAATTCCCTCAGGCACGTAGGCCCGGCCCCGGCCAGTCCTGCCGGCAACATCCCAGGGCTCTGTCGCCTGACTGGTCCCCTGACCTTCCACAGCAAGGCAGCCTGGCGGCCATGCTGGGTTGCCGTGGTAACTGGCAGCCTCCCAGCTGGGTTGCCTGGGTAACCAGTTAGCTGGTATTGGGGGAGGGGGAGGGGAGCTGGGGGGAATCGGCCTCAAAGAGGCAGAGAAGGACAAGGGCGGGACCAAGACGAAGACAAATCCCTGATGCCCCCAGCACAGCCCTCTCCAGTCTCCCTCATGGGATTGGGAAAGCCCGAGAAAGGCAGGTAGGAAAGGATGTGTTGTTTCCTGCCGTGCAGGTGCGTGCGTGTGTGAGTGTGTGTGTTTTGTGGGATGAATCCTCTTGGCCAATGCAGGACATTGGGAAGATACGATAGGGCCGGGCAGCATCTCCCAGGCAGTGAGATCCAGAGGGGAGGCCATGGACCAGCCAAACCCCGATCTCAATCCTGGTCCCCCCCCTCCTGGACGACGTCACCTCTTTGAGCTCTAGTTTCCTCATCTGTAAAATGGAGGTGCTAACACAGACCTCCAGGGACATTGTTTGGGACAGTGGCTGTCTCCGTCAATGGCGGCTTCCCGCTCTCCTTCCGTGCTGATTTTCTATTCCGTGAATGCTTTCCAGCCACCAAGGGCTTGTATCTGGGGCCCCTGCGGCAGGGGATGGGGGCGGGAGGGTTGGAATCCTTGAGGACCTAGAGACGTGACTTTCACCCTCAAGAGTTTACCATCCCAATCTGCTGAGGGCTGGAAGCAAGTTTTTGTAAGTGGGACCGTCTGCAAGAAAGTTTTCAAAGTAAGGCCTAATTGGAAATTGTGACTGCGACCAGTAGAAATACCTTCTCCCACAGAACCGGCCGACACGTCTGTGTTACCCTGACTCTGTGTGGTGCACACCAGCTTCCTGTTAGATTTTCGTTTAGTCTGGCCTGTTTTGTTAAAAAAAAAAAGCTTTGGCTTCTCAGGTTGATTTCACGCCCACCGGCGGGTCACCCACTGCCTTCAGCGTGACAAGCGCTGAGAAACACGCTCCCTCAGGTGTGCGTGGGGCCTCGGGCTCCTCTCACCTTCTGGTTGGATCCTCACAGCTCCAGAGGTAACTGAAGCTCAGGGATCACGTGACTTGCCCAAGCTCACAGATCAGCGGTTGCTGCACATGCGATTTGCCCAGGGTCACAGAGCCAAGGCTTGACCCGGGGTCTCTGTGGCTCAGGTGCGTGAGGCACCCCTGTGTGTGCTGATCCCGCTGCGGTGACAGGAGCTGGAGGGTTCTTCTTGGGGAGAAATTGGGATCTCAGTTCTGCCCGTTGGGATCTCAATGCCCAGAAGGATCTGTCGCAGCCGCCTCGAGGAAACTGAGGGCCCGGAGCCGAGCGCAGAACTCCGTGCGTCTGGTCCGTTGTCACAGGGATGGGAGCGGCTGGGTGACTGAGGAGGGCTGTCGAAAGATGAGACTGAGTCTGAAGCAGCCTGGGTGCTCCCTCAGCATTTGCGAGGGGGTAAGTCTGGGAGGGCGGCGGGCGGCGGGGAGGGAGGCCTGGCTGAACAAGGAACTTTTCTGGTTACTGAGCTGGGCTGGGTAGGGCTGTGAGGAAAGATTCCGTGTCGGGGTCCTGGGGCCATGCCTGAAGTCCTCAGATTTTCTGACAGGAAAGACTTAAGCCAGTCCCCTGAGAAGCCAGCTTTTAATTGTCTACCTCCTGTGCCGCCACAGAAATGATAGTCAGCAGGAGGCCTGCCAAGCGCGGACCTGACCGCAGAGTAGGTTCTGCTGAAGGAGAGCTTAGCACCAGGCGGCTGAGGCTGGGAGTGGCCGGAGAGGGGAGGGCACGAGGGGCTCTGGAATACTCAGGCAGAATCCTACCCGCCCCCCCCCCCCCATAAATATTTACTGTGATCAATCCAAGATAAGGCCCGCAATAAGAATCAGGAGCAGGGGGCAGAATCCATACTGCTCGGTTCTGTTCTCAACCCTGCTGTGAGAATTTAGCCTCTCAGTCCCTCAGAACTTGGTTCTTCCATGTGTAGGGGCTTAGAAGATGGGTGCAGTTCAGTCCCTTCCCACCGCAGACTTTGCCCTTTGCAAACAGAAGCGCGGGCCAGGCATTTATAGCAGAGAGGCACTTCCTTTCCGTTCGGGTGTATTCCCTTTCCAGCTTCCACACGTCACTCCACTGCACAGAAAGCTGCCCAACGCACCAGGTGCCCAAGAGGGGGCTGCGGGGTAGCGTGGTGGGGCCGGTGGCACAGGGCCTGCGGCTCTAGAGGCGATGGGGCAGGGGGCGCCTCGAGCTTGGCCTGTCTCTCTGGGCTGGCCTTTAATTTCTTCAGCACCCACTGATTTGAATGTCAACACTTCCAACGGTAAAAACGAGAACGGTCAGAGGTATCTTGTCCAGGCTCCCGATCTCAGGCTCTTGGTGCCTTTGTAACGGGTCAGGCCAGGCCGGTGGGTGGGTGACCAGGAATTCTGCCGGAACTCGAGTGGGATGGAAGTTTCTGTCCGAGGCTGGGTGAACGGAGGCTGGGGAGATGGGTTCCCAGTAAGGAGAGTCAGTGGCTTGGGATCATGCGGGGAGACTGTGCCTTGCCTGAAGATAAACTGATTCACACTGTGAAGCTGTAAGAGTAGCCTATAGGGTCCCCCTTGTCGCTGTGCCCGCACGTTCTGCACGTACCCGACAAGCTATATACCATATTCCTTCTAGCTGGTCCAGGGTGACTTTTGGTGCCCTCTTTTTGCGAAGAACCTGCAGTTCTGAGCCAATGGCCACTTACTCAAGACCACATTGAACGGTGGGGGGAGAATCAGAATTAGAATCTGTGGCCGTTTCCACATTTCCTGCCGGAGCCCTCTCCTGACCCCTGGTGTGACCCAAGTTTGAATGCAAATACATTAGCAGTGAGATCATGGAGATGGGGGGAGGGGTAGCTTGTGATTATTCTTTTGGCTCCATTTTGTCGTGGCACCCCCCCCCCCCCCCAACAGTCATGGCTCATTCGTGGCCGCTCAGGACCGCCCCTGGCCTCCTCTCCCTAGGGGCCCGGAACCTGTGTCCTGGGAGAGGTGGGGGGGGGAGGGGGGCTGCCACTGCCGGGGGCAGTGGGGTGGGGGGTGGTGTGCATGTGTTATTAGCATGTTCGTGTGCATATAGGGAGGGACCGTTGGCCGCTCCTGGTCTGACCAAGGGGCCATTCAGATCATGCAGAAAGCAAGCCACCAAACTGCTGAGGCAGAGGCTTGGAGGCTGAGCTGGGCTGGAGGGGGAAGGAGAGAATGCCGGTCCTTACCACTCCCTCCTCCACACACAGCCGAAGGGGGGTGGGGGGTTGTTACCTAACGGGGCCAGTTCCTCCAGCAGTCATACATGGCTTCCTTTTGTGGCACAGGCCTTGTCTGAGTCCAGAAACCCTCTGTCCTCATTCAGGCCCAACCTAACCCTCCAGCAGCAGCCTGCAAAGTGGGCTTGACCCGTTCCTTTCTTTTCCCCTGTCTGCTGCTCCCGAATGTTTCCACCCGGCCCCGGTATCCTTATCACGGGGCTCACTTTGTGGGACCACTGGCTCTGTAGGACTTGTACTGTGGGTGAGGCTGGACCACGGGCAGAGCGCATACAGGCTTTGGTGGGGGGATAAACAGGGAGACCCCGCAGACCTGCCTCGGGGCGGCAGATCCCCCATGGGACGAAAGCAGGAAGACGAAGGAGAGACCAAGAGCTCTGGGGGAACAGATGGAGAGTGTGTGCCTTTCGATGGGCCGCCTCCGGCCAGCTGTTCTGGAGGCCCAGCAGGTGAGCCACAGCGACACAGAGAGCGCCCAGACCCCAGAAAAGACTTTGTTGGATCTGAACGGGAAGCATCTCGGTTGGGCCCGGCGTCTTCCAAATCTGGTGTTGTCAGGACCAAGGCCAAGTTATCAACACTTACACTTATTAAGTTATATGTATTTTTAAAGTGTCTTTTATTGGTTGAAACAGCCAGTTGGAAAGAGAAGTGGTTCTGAAATGTTGTCATTCACATATGTCCTTCCCTCTGATAAATTTGTGTCTCCCCACGGCGATTAGCACACTGCTGTGAACCAGCGGGTACTTGATCGTACCTTCCCCCACCTTCCCCGGGCAGTATGCTTGGGGATGCAGCAACTTGCAAGGCGGTAAGATGCGAAGCTGCTCTCAGCCCAAAGCTTTGGGTGGGCTGAGACCTCAGATCTCCCCACTTTCCGGCTCAGAGCCGGGATCGCTGTCTCCCAGCCATCGGCCGAAGGATTTGTAGGTAGAGTTTGATGTCACCTTTTGCATCCTTCTCTGCGTTTCTCCTTGGACGCATCATGGCTTTGTCCCTCGTGCTGGGGCACTCAGATGATGCAGATAAGGTGCTGGCCCACAGTTTAGTTTGGGTTAGGCAGTGCTGAGCCTCTTTCATTCTTTTTGAGGATGACTGTGTATTTTTCATATTTCTTCGAGAAGGAGCAAGCTCTTTTCAGCCAGCTTAGAGGAGTTCATCACTCCCGCAAGAACCTTGCCGGATGACAAGTCAGGGGAAGGGGATGGCCGCAGAAGCTCATTTGCATATTTCCCACAAGCCTGCCTTTGGCTCAATTTCTCAGCCATCCCGGGCAGGTTGTAGTCTGGGCATTGCTGTCATTTTTCTCTCCGTCACATGCGCCAGAATCTGTGGGCAGGTCCAGGCTAAATGTAGCTCATTATAAACACTGTACTCGGGTGTCAGAGTCTGTTTTTTCTAGACCGGGAGACCCAGACAGGAGAGCGACCCGGAGTCTCAGCTTTGGAAGCAACCTTTCATTTGGTCCAGCCCCCCTCCCAGATAGCAGTCACCTTCCCAGACGCATGATCACTGTATTCCCCAGTGACTAGGAGCACTCCCGTGTGAAGCAGCCTTGGACCCTGGTAGACGGCTCCAACGTGTAGCCTTCCTTAATGCTGATCTCAAGTTGGTCTTCTACCCTTTGGTAAACTTGTCTCGATCCTTTGGTTTCAAGAGTCAGGCAAGCGTGGAGAGACATTAGGACACAGTAGGAAAAACCTAGGCTCTGGGGTCCTCTGCCTCGGCCCGCACTTGACTTCACGCTCGCCAGCTGTGTGACCCTGGTTGTAATCCTAACCTCTCTGAGCCTTAGTTTTATGCACCTGTAAAATAAGAATAGTGATGGCACTTACCTCATAGGGTTGTTGAGAGGATTAAGCCAATTATCACATGTAAAAAGCTTAGAACAGGGCCTGGCAACTGGAAGTCACTTGGCACATGGTAGCTTTCATTCTCTTAAAATAAACTGTCTAGAATTGAACACAATACTCCAGATAGGGTCTATTCAACAGGACTCCGATGCCCCCTACTTGACAATCTATTTCTTTTTTTTTTTTAACGTTTATTTATTTTTGAGACAGAGACAGACAGAGCATGAACGGGGGAGGGTCAGAGAGAGGGAGACACACAGAATCCGAAACAGGCTCCAGGCTGTCAGCACAGAGCCCGACGCAGGGCTCGAACTCACGGACCGCGAGATCGTGACCTGAGCCGAAGTCAGACGCTTAGCCGACTGAGCCACCCAGGCGCCCCTTGACAATCTATTTCTATGACCTCAGACTAAGTTTGTGAGTCACTGCTGTTTAAATTGAGCTCACTGTGCTGGAATCCTCAGGTTATTTTCCCGCGGACAGCTGTTTAGACCTCCTCTCTCCTACATAAATGATGTGATGTGTGAGTTAGCGGGAAGTCTTTTCTCTCTCACTGGGTCACTTTTACTCTTCTCTGTTCATCCCGATGCACTTGCTTATCAAGTGAGCTGAGCATGTACGGTCGGGGCCTTCCTTACCTCCAAATCCAGCTCTGACACTTCCCAGGCCTACAGGGCAAGGGACGCAGGTGCCCCAGGCATATCCAGAAGGCCTGGTTTCAAGGCAAACCTCTGAGACCCTCCAAATCTTTGCTCTTCGTGAACCAGCAGCGTCGACATCATCTGAGAGTTTGTTAAAAATGTGGAATCTCAGGCCTCACTTCCAACCTACTGAATAAAAATCTGCGTTTGGCAGGATCTCCCGGGTGACTCATACGTACATTGAAATTTGCAAAGTACTGCCCTGCATTACTCAGCCTGGGGTAGGAAGGAGGGTCACGGGGGGAAGAATCCTGTCTTCCAAGATCTCACAATGAGTCCTACTGACCAGGCTCCTAGGGACAGACATAAAACTATTTCTAAGATAGTCTGTGTTCTCTGTCTGCCTCTTGGCATGCCAATAATACGGTTTTTCTAAAACACTCATGCACTTTAGGAAAACATAGATTGTGCACTTCCCCCATTTTCTTAGTAACATGCTCTTGAGCATACTTCAAAACCTGGGGCTTGTATGTACAGTTAGAATCTTGTTGATGTTACATGTGGGGTTTTACATTTACGAGCTATATCGTTTTGTTGACGTGAGGCCCTTATTCCGGTATATGGAATGCTGATTCTGCCGTAGGTGTGTTAGCCGCCCAGCCTGGCTTTGTCAGTAGCAAATCTGGTAGCCTTGCCTTCTGAGGCTTTGTGCCAACCATGGATGAACACGTGGAACACAAAAGGATCGCAACAGACCTCTGTGGCACACCATCAGAGACTCATTCCTTGCCTGTGCCTGGGCCTCCACCTCATCAAGTTGGTCTATGGTGTCATGGTCTTGGTCTGTGGTCTATGTGCCAGGCATTAGTATTTTAAAAGCTCTCTGGGTGGGGCGCCCGGGTGGTTCAGTCAGTTAAGTGTCCAACTCAGGTCACCATCTCGCAGTTTGTGAGTTCGAGCCCCACGTCGGGCTCTGTGCTGACAGCTCAGAGCCTGGAGCCTGTTTCAGATTCTGTGTCTCCCTTTCTCTCTGCCCCTCCTCTGCTTGCACTCTCTCTCTCTCTTTCTCAAAAATAAATGAACATTAAAAAAAAAAATAGGGGCGCCTGTTTGGCTGAGTCAGTTAAGCGTCCGACTTTGGCTCAGGTCATGATCTTGTGGCTTGTGAGTTCGAGCCCCGTGTCGGGCTCTGTGCTGACAGCTCGGAGCCTGGAGCTTGCTTCGGATTCTGTGTCTCCCTCTCTCTTTCTGCCTCTGCCCCGCTCATGCGTGCTTGCTCTCTCTCAAAAATAAATAAACACTAAAAATAAAAAAAATAATAAAAGCTCTCTGGGTAATTCTGGTGTGAAGGCAGGATTGAGAACCGCTGGGCCAGATTACCTCTGACATGCATGCTCCTCCCCTCTGACCTCAGAGGCTCCCTGATGCCTGGTAGGCATCTTCTGGGGGCTCTGGTCCCCAAGCCTGAGGTCTGCTGGCTAAGGTCCATGGAGAGAGGGCCTGGCTGGCTGGTGTAGCACAGTGGCCGGGCACTGGGCATGCCATGCAGGACTACAGGGCACTCCTGTCTTCCCCAAATCCCTGGGAGAGGACGTGGGGTGGCTGCTGTCAGCCACGTGCTCTCCTGCCCTTCTCGGGACAAAAGGATCATCTTTTGGTTGGACACCAAGCTCTGATGTGAGCTTCTTTCTTGTGTTTCTGAGCTTGCGGTGTAAGGAGAATAGCCAGCCAAAGGCCAGCGTAAGTCAGTTTCAGCCTAAGTCAGTCAAGATGGCTCCCTGCCTGCTTCCTCTCTGTGCCCCGCGTTTCTGTCCTCCTCCATAACTCAGGAGGTGACAGCACCTCAGCACCTCTGAGCCTTCTCTTGCAGCTCTTTCCCCTCACACCCCACCCCCACCCCCCACAGGCCCAGGGCTGCCCCATGTGGGAGCTGCAGCAGCTCCCAGGAACCTTTGCTCACAGACACACGAACGCACGCAGACCCCCCTGACTTGGCACTGGGGGGTCGGAGCACCTGCTTACCCAGCTGGCTCATCTGGGGCAAGACCAGCTTCTACCCCGGGGCTCAGGATGTTGCTGTAAGCATCCCTTCCCTGCTTCTGCGGTAGGAGTGTGTCCAAGATCTGTGTTATCTCGTCCTGTCCCCTTCCTCCCCACAGTCGCCGCTGGGTCCCCAAGTGTCTCTGCAGTGGGCTCGTTAATTGGCGCTTCAGCTGGCTGATTGACTCTAATGCGGGTGAACATTTATTTACCCCAGCAGCCGCCTCTCAGACAGCCGTTAATTGCAGGCACGAGAGAGACAATAATTATGGGATAATGGGTGGCTTTTGTGTGAGTCCTTCTCCTTGCACTGAGTCAGCAAACACGAGGGTTTGTTTCCTAACATTCAGCTACCCTGCTGAGGAGATGCCGCAGCCCTGCTCACTCCACCCCTGTCACATCCAGGGGCCTCCCCTCAACCTGGGGTTTTGTCCCTGGGTGACAGAGAGCATGTCCCTATCTTCAAAATGTCGCCTCCTAATTCCCATGCAGTCGTGACCCCGTTTTTAGGATTTGTGAGGTTGAATTGGTGCCTTTTTGGAAAGTCACACCTGCTTTTTCGAGAAGTGTGTAAGTGAATGCTAAAATGTATGCCTTCTTCCACTGGCCCTTCCTCGTCTCTGTATTTCACAGTTGTAGTTAGCGTGTGGCCATCGTCCTGTGTCACGCGTTGTTTTGTGTATAACGTTATTTTACACAGATACTTCCAGGTATGCCAATGGCCCATACATTTGTCATTTTAAATAGCTATAAATAATTCCGTCAGGTTACTTCATTACTGGAGTGCTCTTCTCTTATTACTGGGAATTTGGGTTGTTTCCAATTTGTTGCTCTTATGAATAGCTGTGCTATGAACATCTTTATATGTTACTGATTTTTTTCCCCCCAGCTATTTCCCAGCGGGGTGAAGTGAATTATGAGTCATATAGATCTGGCACAGTGCTGAGAAGAGCTGAGGTGGGGAGGAAGCTGGAGTCTGGGGGGGGCAGGCAGGGGATGTTCAACTGGTTCCCTCCCTTCCTTGGCCCAAAGTACAGTTCCTCCGCGCCTCTGTCTCACCCATCTCTAGTGTGACCCTGGCTCCAACTTGCCCAGTAACAGCCCAAGTTAGTGAAATAGAGGCCTTGTCCTCTGGTTCGCTATCGATCTCCCCAAAATGTAGTGGCTTAGAGCAGTAATGTATTGTTACCTCTCAGGGTTCTCTGGGTTACCGGGCTCAGCGGGGGCTTGCCTGGGTGTCTCCTGCCCTTGTAGTCATCTGAAGGCTGGACTGGGCCAGACAGGCAAGGTGGCTTCTTACCCGGCTGTCATTGGTGCCAGGGGAATTCAGGAGAGGGAGAGGTCACTTCTGGCTGAGGCCATGAGGCCAGACCCCATGGAAGGCGTGTGTGTGTGTGTGTGTGTGTGTGTGTGTGTGTGTGTCTGGGGCTGTTAACAGAGCACCTACATGTAGCCTCTTCCCGTGGCCTGGACTTGCCTTGGGGACGTGGCAGCTGGTTCCAAGAGGGTGAGTGTCCCGGGAAAGTATTCCAAGAGATCCACGTGGAAGCTTCAGGCTTTTTTTTTTCTTTTCAACCTTCTTTCTTTTGTTTTCTTTATTTATATTTAAAAAAAATTTTTTTTAATGTTTTTATTTATTTTTGAAGGAGAGAGAGACCGAGCGTGAGCAGGGGAGGAGCAGAGAGAGAGGGAGACATAGAATTTGAAGCAGGCTCCAGGCTCTGAGCTGTCAGCACAGAGCCCGATGCGAGGCTCAAACTCACAAACCGTGAGATCATGACCTGAGCCGAAGTCGGACGCTCAGCCGACTGAGCCACCCAGGTGCCCCTTCTTTATTTATATTAAAGTTTATTTATTTTGAGAGAGAGAGAGCATGAGCAGGGGTGGGACAGAGGGAGAGGGAGAGGGAGAGGGAGAGGGAGAGGGAGAGGGAGAGAGAGAGAGAGAGAGAGAGAGAGAGAGAGAGAGTGAGAGAGAGAATCTCAAGCAGGTTCCGTGCTGTCAGTTCCCATCTCAGGAATCATGAGATCATGACCTGAGACGAAATCAAGAGTCTGCCGCTCAACCCCAACCGACTGAGCCACCCAGGCGCCCCAGAAACTCTTTTCTTAAAGTAATCTGTACGCCTAACGTGTGGCTCGAACTCACAACCCCGAGATCGAAAATCACATATGCTCCACTGACTGAGCCAGCCAGGCACCCCTTGGGGTTTCTTATGCCCAAGCCTCAGAATTCACACAACCCCACTTCTGTTACATTCTGTGGGTCCAACCGAGAGCCGCAGACCTGCCCTGATGCCCAGGGAAGGAACAGACTCCACCTCTCAGGAGAGGATCAGCAGAGAATTTGCATCACCTTTGTTCCTCCCGCCCTGGAAAGAAAACTACTGGTCTCTCATGAATCCCCTGCGTGGCTGCCTCTGGAGAGGCGGCAAGAAACCCCACCCCTTCATTTCCATTCCAAATCCAGCCCTTCACGAGGCACGGAAGCCATGTGACCTCTTCTCAGAACCTTCCTGAGGCCCCCACAGAAGTCCTAGCTCTCTTCCTGCATCTGGCCTCCCTCCCCCTTTCTAGTCTTTGGTCGCGCTGTCTCACACAGCTCTCAGCACATCCTGGCACTAAGTTACTTATGGGCTTGGCTTGCTAGGTTGTAAACTCCTGCTTGAAGGCAGGCACTCTGTCCTTGTTCATCTCCACACCTACCCTCAAGACCTAGCGACTGGCATGAAAAGGGGCCTCCATAAATTCTCTTTCCTTCCCCCTTTTCACACATCGGACACTCCACTGTCTGTTGATTGGACGACTCGATTATCTTATTGGAAGGCAGGGGGCGGGGAGGAGGACAAACATTTACTGAACACTCAGTGTGCGCACTTACCGGCACTGGCTAGGAGCTTATACTTATAAATTATCTTAATTTTTACAGCAAGCTGGGAAGGACGTGGTAGTATCCCTGTTTTGCAGATGATGAAGGTGCGGTGGGGAGATGTTATGTGGTGCGTCCAAGGTGACATCGTTGGGTCTCGTGGTTGAAAAGTTGTAGAGCCGTGGGGCACCTGGGTGGCTCAGGAGGTTGAGCGTCCGACTTGGGCTCAGGTCATGATCTCACGGTCCGTGGGTTCGAGCCCCGCGTCGGGCTCTGTGCTGACAGCTCAGAGCCTGGAGCCTGCTTTGGATTCTGTGTGTGTGTATCTCTCTCTCTGCCCCTCCCCTGCTCAAGCTCTGTCTTCGTCTCTCTCAAAAATAAATAAACATTAAAAAAATTTTTTTGTTTTAAGTTGTAGAGCTGCGATGGAAACGTAGGTCCTTGGGAACTTAGGGCAAATCTTCTCTCCTGGACCCTTAACCTCTTGGAAGCTCAGTTTCATCACCTGTAAAACGGGGTGGACAATAGTTGTTTGTCATTTGGACGGAAGGAAGACCTGTAGAATATCCTGTGCTCGGTGTAGAGCGGGCACATACTCCACATTACCCATCGTGGTATGACTTCTTGTTCTCAAGGGTTTGGCAAACACTATACATTCGGGATGGCTTTCTGGCCAGTGACGGTTGATGGAGCTGCCCCACTAGGTCTCTGGGTGTGTGCGTTGTTCACCGACACAACGCGTAATCACTCTGGTACACGCTTCCAGATTACATCCTTCCCTCCCTGTGGAGCACGCTCACAGCCCTTTCCCGTGGACTGTCCTCCAGCGGGCAGCCTCTCACCTTCTTTCTAATCGCCCTGCAGACAGCCAGGACCCAGTCACCCAGGTGGCCTCCCTTAACCACAGCCAGGCCCGGGGAGCCCATCTTCCCCCATTAATTGCTTTTGTTTGCTCCTTGAAAATTAATCCCAACAAGGACCCATTCATTCATTCTCTTTCTTTTTCCTCATCCTCATTCTCGCTTGCTCCCCTCACCTCTCCGCTCTGATTCCATTTGGGGGTCTCTCTCGGTCTCACCACACGCAAGGACCCTGTTCAGGATGAGTGTGCAGTGGGAGCCTTCCACCGGATGAGTTATGATATGGCCTGGAGACGAGACTACGGCACTGGGAAGGGGGTTTCGTGGTAGAGCTAGGGACAGCAGTAATTTACGTCTTTCCTTTCCTGATGCCCTTCCCTCTTACTGCTTTGGCTCTGGCCTCATCATTCTCTGGCTCGAGATGCTGCCTGGGAAGGGAGAGCTGGCTAGTCTCGGCGTCCGTTAGTCTGGTCTGGTCCTCTGTCCCTTCATTCCAAGGCCAGGCCTCTCTTCCACTCCCCTGCCTGGCTAGTGATGTAGAACATGGAGTGGCCAGAATCACAGAAGGCAGAGGGGGTTGGATTTTTTTTTTTTCCTTAACTCTTCTCACACCCTTCCCTCCAAAGATCCAAACTGAAAAGTCTGGGAGTCCAGAAAGACGTGAGCTTCTTAGAATTCTTTCCTCCTAGCGCTGGTCATTTGGGAGAGCAGCATACTCAGGGGAGGTGAAATGGAATCCACCCCAGCAAACCGCCTGCCAGGAGCCATGGAGGAAGCCTCTCCAGACCCCACTCTCTTCATCTCTCTGGTCCAGCATCAGCAGGGGCTCCTCTCAGACCGTTGCTAGCTTTTGTGATTCTGGTCCAGTCTGATTCTGTTCCTGGACGCCTGGAGTCCCACAAATCTTCAAGCGCAGAAAAGCATTTCGTGCACCCATGAGGGTTTGCAAATGTATGTCCTTCATGCTGACAAGCCCACGGTGGGGAGAAGTAGAGGGAAGAAAGTAGAGCTACGTGTAAGCTGGTCCGCTGGTGATTCTGCAAAAACACTTTCTAACACACGCACGTGCATGCGCACATGTGCCCCTTCCTTGGGGTCTGGCCTGATGGCCCTAGCTGGAAATGACCTCTCTTTCCACTGAATTCCTCTGGCATCAATGACTCAGAACACTTAACAGAAAATCTATGGGTTTTTTTTTTAAGTTTATTTATTTTTGAGAGAGAGGGAGAGATTGAGTGAGAATGTGCAGAGTGAGAGGGAGAAAGAGAGAGAGAGAGAGAGAGAGAGAGAGAGAGAGAGAATCCCAAGCAGACTCCACACTGTCAGTGAGAAACCTGATGTGTGGCTCGAACTCACAAAACATGAGATCACGACCTGAGCCGAAATCGAGAGTCGGATGCTTAACCAACTGAGCCACCCAAATCTGTGCTTTTAGGGGCACCCGGGTGACTCGGTTGGTTGAGTGTCCAACTTCGGCTCCGTGCGTGACCCCACGGTTATGTGAGTTCAGGCCCCGTGTCGGGCTTTGCACCAGCAGCGAAGAGCCTGCTTCAGATCCTCCCTCTCCCTCTCGCTCTCTGCCCCTCCCCCACTCACACTCTCTAAGAGAAATAAATAAACATTTTTTTAAAAATCTACGCTTTTGGTTGTAGGGTGGTAGTAGATCCTGTTGGACTAATACACTGGGGATGGATTGTAGAAGGCCTTGTATTTTGAGCTAGGAAGTGTATCCTCTATCCCGTAGGCATGGAGATACGATGAAGGCCCGTGAGTCAGGGCGTGGTAGAATCCGCATCTGGAGAGAGCAGGGAGACAAATTCAGGAGCACACGTTCATCTCCAGGGCAGTGGGACTGGGGATAACATGGTTCAGGCAGGTCGCTGGGTCATGTTTAAGCTCTACTCATGTATACTCATGTTTAATTTAGACTATATCATGGACAGGGAAGATTGATTGGTTATGGGGCTTTCTTTTTTTTTTTTTTTAATGAGTATTCATTTTTTTCCATTTGAATCCAAGTTAGTTAACATGTACTGTAATAATGATTTCAGGAATAGATTCAATGATTCATCCCTTACCTATAATACACAGCGCTCATCTGAACAAGTGTCCTCCTTAATGCCCATCCCCCATTTAGCCCATCCCCCCACCCAACAGCCCTCCAGCGACCCTCAGTTAGTTCTCCGTATTTAAGAGTCTCTTATGGTTTGTCTCCCTCTCTGTTTTTATCTTATTTTTGCTTCCCTTCCCTTATGTTCATCTGTTTTGTTTCTTCAATTCCATGTATGAGTGAAGTCATGTGAGATTTGTCTTTCTCTGACTTATTTCGCTTAGCATAATTCACTCTCGTTCCATCCATGTTGTTGCAGGTAATGGGGGTTTCTGATGACATACTCAGAGCTGTTTCAGGGGCTCAGGAGGTGAGGTTGGGAATCCAAGACCTAGGGTAAATCTTCAGGGATAGAGTTGAGTTGGTGACTGGAGGCAGAAGCATTATGGGTAGGGCGTAGGGGACCAGATGAGGGATTAGGTGGCAGGACCCCTTAGAAAGCCCTGCCTGACACTAGAGAAGTTTACATTGAATCATCCCCATATGTGAGGGCTTTTGCCCTGGAACACCTTAGAGGTACCTCTTAGCTGAGGCCAGGTGACAGAGGACTGTGGTAGAACGGTGGCCATGGTGCGGGTCGAGGGAGGATTGAAGGAAGGTACAGATGTCATATTGGCCCCATTACCCCCATTACATGCTCAGAATAGATGGCCCTTCCATTCTCCCTGGGGGCTCAGCCCTTACTGCCCAGATAGAAAAGGGGGAGGAGGGAATGACATGGCTCCTTGTCTATCAGCTTTCTCTCAAGGTCACTTTTGTCTTCCCTCGTCGAAACTGGCACCATATCCCTGGCACTGCCGTCCCTGGAGCTGCGATCCCCAGTCGCTCTGGCAGAGAGCAGAGAAGGGTGTAGCTGCCTACTGAAGCTTCAAAGATGCACTTGAGAGACGGGCTCGTCCTCCAGACTGTCCCCTAATCCTGAAAAATAGCCTTCCCCCACCCCCTCTTGCCAAGAGAGGCCTTCTCTAGAGCCTTTCTCGGGTCGGGGAGGAAGGGAAGGACTCCGTTCAAGGGGCCCAGCCTGGGTGTCTGTACATTGAGGGGAGTTGTCTGCATGCTGGGCAGAGGCCAAGCTAAACACCCCCCTACCAGCTGCCCCAGCCATCCTGTTTTCCTGGCCTGGCTGGGAATGGGGGCTGGGGGTGGGCCGTAGGTTAACCCTTGAGAGGCCAAGGGGAAGGAAGGAGTCCGGGGGGGGTGTCTCTGTCTGATTCCTAGGTAGGTGGTCTCATCAAGACCGAGTCCAGAGCCGGCCTCCGGCGGTGATCTTATGAGGAGTGTCAGTGTGTTTCATAGATAATTACAGAAGTTCTTCGGGTGGTCAGGGTCTTTGAGTCGCGCCTTTTCTCGGCACAGAGTTGGAAGAGTTCACTGAGCAGGATGAAAGGGAGTTTTGTTCCCACCCACCTTGTGGCCTGCCCCACCTGACTCCGCCCTCTGAGCTGGGGGTTTGTGTTAGCCTCGCTGTTTGTCCTGGTCTCCTGTCTGGGAGCAGGCTTGCTTGGGGGGAGCTTTTTCAGGGTCCCCGGGGTGCAGCATGTCTAGTCCATTCTGCCTGCTTCACCGCATGCTTCCAGGGAAGGTTCTGAATTCTCTTCCTTCCCCTGCCAGTCAGCATCCTATCACTTTTAGGTCTTTTGTGTCTCAGACCCAGAGAGAAGTGGCTCAAGACTGGACCTTGTCAGAACTCAAAAGCTCAGAGGGACCTTACAGTTTTTAACAGGCTGGCTGAGAACTCTTTGTCTATCAAGAGCAAGATGAGGGGCGCCTGGGCAGCTCAGCCGGTGAAGCGGCCGACTTGGGCTCAGGTCATCATCTCACGGTTCATGGGTTCGAGCCCCGCCTCGGGCTCTGTGCTGACGGCTCGGGGCCTGGAGCCTGCTTCGGATTCTGCGTCTCCCTCTCTCTCTGCTCCTCCCCTGCTCACACTCTGTCTCTCTCTCTCAAAATAAATCAAGATTTTTAAAAAATTATAAAAAAAAGAGCAAGACGAGTGGACATCACTTAAGTTTTTAAGGGAGTTCATTGCCACTGAAACCCTGGGCTTGCCAACAGAACAATCCGCCTTTGACCTCTGAGGCCCCTGAACTTGCCCAGTCTGGAGATGGATCCCTAACTCTTGGTCCCCGAGTGACAGGAGAATAGGGCCAAGGAGGCCTCTCCCTGTAGGACCAGCTGGCTGCATTACTTTCACCACACCCTTGAGGGTCAAGCCCTGGGCTGCCCGGCAGGGAGAGAGGCGGTCTCTGGGCCTCAGAAACAGGCTCCTGTCTGGACATTGGCACTTCCATAAGATGTATAACTTCAGCTCACGCACTATCTGCTGAGCCCCAATTGTTTATCGGCTGAGGACCCAGACCAGTAACATAAGGCTTCTTTGGGTTCTGTGAAGGCACAGTGAAAAATAGTCAACGTGTGTGAAAAGCTCTGCAAATGTCAGAGATTATTATTATTTTTTTAAATGTTTATTTTCGAGAGTGTGTGTGTGCAAGCAAGGGAGGGAGGACAGAGGATCTCCAGGCTGACAGCAGCTCCAGAGGAGCAAGGGTGGGGGGGGACAGAGGATCTCCAGGCTGACAGCAGCGAGCCTGATACGGGGCTCGAACTCACGAACTGTGAGATCATGACCTGGGCTGAAGTCGGACACTTACGCCACTGAGCCACCCGGGCTCCTCTTGGGGATTATTATTAATGTTATGACTCACAGGAGAGGCCGAGAAGCCCCGCTAGCCCGCAGCTGCCTCCCTGTGGGAGTGAAGGAGAAGGAGCCATGTGGTGGGACTTCCGTGCTCCTCTGAGTTGGGCCAAGCCCTGGATGGGGAGAGAAACCCCAGTCATCCCACAGGTACAAATCCTAGGCCCAGATCACGCCTCCCCGCCCCGTCCCTTCTTTCCTCTTCTTCCTCACTCCTCCTCCTCCTGGCCAGCCTGTCCCACTTCCCTCTGATGGAGCTGGGGGCGCCTCGGCTCTCCCGGGCAGGGGGACCGGTTGGTCCTCTGCCTTATCCTTACTGGGGCTGGCTTGCAGAGCCTGGCAGAAACCTGCCTCCTCCTTCCTAGGTGTGGCAGGAACTCTCCTTTATGGGAATGATACCTTGCGTTTATGGAGCGGCGCTTCCTCCGGGAGCCCGGAGCACTTCTCCTTCCGTGCACGCTCCCCACGCTCTGGAGGTGCAGGCTGAGAGAGAGGATGGTCGCAGCAGCTCGGGGACTGACGCTCGGCGGTGTGCAATGGCTTGCCTTGGGTGGTGCGGCCAGCAAGTGGCAGAGCCCGGATCTGAGTTTCAGAGTCAGGGCTGCCCCAGGATTAGTGGGAGGGCCCCAGAGCGTCAGTGAGGGTTTTGTGGGTCCACTGCCTCTGTGCCTGAAGGGTCAGTGTTCACCGCCACCCCCCCCCCCGCCCCCCATCGATGCCTGCTTGCCCCCTGGCTTTGGTGTGGGTTGACACCCAGGTAACCTTGGGCCTTGTGGCCCCTGAAGGTCAGTGAGAGTGAGGAGGTGGGAGGCGGTCACCTCGTGACCGCCCAGCATGGGCATGAATATGGAACAGGCACCTTGGATGAATACTTAGTGAACCCTGGGTCCCCTCCAGCGGTGTGCCCCCAAAGGGCTCCGGGCCGGCTCCTCCAGCTCCCTTGATTGGCCCCTCGGTCTGAGGTGGAGCCTCCCTTCTGGCACTCCGCCCTCAGGAGGCAGGTGGATCAGTCCACTGTATCTCTTCCAGGAGCAGGCAGCTAGCAGGTAGGAAAGGGACCTTCTGGGCCATGTGGTGAGTCCAGGAGCTGCCTCCCACACACCCGTCCTGGGCTGGGAAGGGCTGGGAACTCCCCCTGGGAACACTGGGCGGGGAACACAGTGCCTGGGGCCACTGGAGGTGCGGGACTGTGGGAGCAGGGGTGGGTGGTTGGGTGACTGGTGACCCGGATTATATGTTCCTGGGGGCCTCTGGAACCTTCCCTGCTCCATCTTTTCTCCCTCAATCCCTACTGCTGCTTTCTCCTTCTTTCTTTCTCCTTCTCTCTAATCTTTCTCTGACTCAGTTATTTCCTCGGCAGATTTGAGCCCTGGAATGTGCCAGGTCTGGTGCTCTCCCCTTGTCCTTCTGCCCTTCCCGAGGACTTCTCCAGGCACCCGGTACCTTCTCTCCCTCTCCTTTCTGAATTCTCCCTCCCTTTCCCCCTCCATCTTCTCTCTCTCCCCTTGAGCCCTGTGATCAGAAGCACCAGGAAGTGCTAAGGGAAGGACCATCGTAGGAGGTAGCTGTTTGCCTAAGGCGGGGTTGGCTGCAGCCTGGGCCCCTGGGCTGGGCTGGGCTGGGCTTCAGCACCGGCTTGGGTGCTTGGCTCTTCTGGGGCCTTCCTTCCCATACCTTCTTCCTTCTCCCCTCCTCCCCTTCTCTACTCTGGCATCTCCTGGGGGCAGAAAGGCAAGAAGGCATTTGCCCCAGCCGTCACAGACGCTGCTTTGTAGAGATGCTATTTCTTTTCCAGACCCCAGGGTAGTGGGAGGCTGAATTCAATATGGGATTGGAAAAACTCCTTTCCAATTTTTCAGGTCCGGCCCAAGGTGGTCTGGGGAGGAGGGGAAGTGCTGAATTTTGCCTCTGAAGATTGAGTGTGGCTCCTCCCCTACCTTGTGGTAGAACCTCGAGAGGGTTGCTTTCTTCTCCGTAGTAATGGCCCTACCCCTGTCCAAGGATCTGGCCGTAGAAGATGAGGTGTAATGTATTCAATAGTGTACAATAATCTCCAAGTACCCAAGCTCCAGTGTTTCTTCACTCAGCTCACGGCCCATCTCGTATCAGACATCCCTCCAGTTCCTTCTAACCTTCTGATTATTTTACGTAAATCCTACTCAGCTTATCATTTCATCTGTAAAGGTAGAGACTCTTTTTGTTTTGTTTTATTTCTTTATTGTTTAAAAATTTATTTATTTAACTTCAAGACAGTTAACACACGGCATAGCAAAAAGATCGGGACTCTTAAAGAGATATATCATTATCGCACCTAAACAGAAATAACAATTCCGTAATGTGATAAAATACCTAGTTGGTATTCATAGTTTTCTGATTAATCATGTACGTGTTTTTCCTCTTTTCTTTAATTTGGCTCCAAATAAGTCCATAGAAGTTGTGATTGGTTGTTACAGATTTTTAAGTCACTCTCAATTATATTCTTTTTCTCTTTAATTCTCTCTTGCCATGTTTTGCTAAAGAAACTGGGTGGTTTGTCCTGTAGAGTTTCACCGTCTGGATTTGGCCGATCGCATCATCATCATGTCATTGAACGTACTCCGCTGTCCCCGTATTTCTTGTATGTGTAGTTACGTTTAGTGTTGAATCAAATCCAGGTTCCTCTCATTCACTTGTTGGGGGGGGGGGGGGCTGTGCAAGAATCCCTTGGTTGCGGGGTGTACATCTATCAGGAGACACACAATGTCTGGGCGTCTCTCCTTTTGTGATGCTCCCAGCCTTGATGATCACTGCCTAGATATCCATTCATTCATTATGGGCTAATTGCCCGTTAATGACTCTCTCTAATTAGACGTTGCTCTGTGCTCCCACAATAAGTGATCCCTTACTTTGGGAAGGGGGCTCCTTCTCTGAGAGGTGTTGCCGTGGAAGGCGAGACCACACGGCAACATGGTGGCACCCATTCCGGCCTCTCTGTGGGTTGCTAAGACCGGCATCCCGTAAATACCAGGTTGGGAGTCCTGGAAAGAGTCCTCTGCATCTCTGTTCAGCCAAATTTCAAGTCTTTGCGCCGACGGACAGAGTCAGAACGCAAGACACTCTAACGTTTCCAATTAGCTCTGAAATACAGTTCAGCCATAGTTAATCAGATTAATGGTCAGACACAAATCTTCCCTGACTATCCCTTATACCCACCCCTGGCTCATACTACTACCAGTGATCTAATAATAACCCTTCATAATTGTATACTACTTTATAGTTCGTAAAGCACGCACGCACACACACGCATACACGAAAGGGTACGAGGGAGGCTTTGAGGTCAGCTTGCTTGAGTGCGGATTTCGATCTACCGCTCCCTAATTGCTTGGCCTTGGGCAAGTTAGCTAACTTCTCTCCGCATCAGTGGCTCCACCTACCTTACAGGGTTGTTATGAATTAAGTGAGATGATGCGGACAGAGAGCACAGTCCCTGACACACGGTCGGCGTCCGGCACGTTGTTAGCTATTGCTCATAGCGATCCAGTCTGCGACCGTGAGGCTCTGCAGACACGACCCAGGACAGAGCGGCGGCAGAGGGAAGCTGACCGGTTATCACAGGGCTGGGATTGTGCGCGGCTTGTTCCGGGATCCAGCAAGAAGGAGGTCCGAGCAGCGGTTTCTTTCTCATTCACCCCGGCCGGGCATCTCAAAGTGGCCTGGGCTCGAGCCTGAATTTCAAGGATGATGAGGTTGTACCCGAAGTCAGGAACTTGCTCTCAGAAGCACAGAGGGTCAGGAGACGTGCCTAAAATGGGAAAGGATACCCCGCCACCCTGGCCGTCTAACACCTGCCCTGCCCTTTCCTCAGGAATGGGAGCAAGCGGGAGGGAGTAGGAGGACGCGGGGTTTGGCTTAGACTCGCTCTTGTATTTTTCCCTTTCGGAGGCCTGGACTTTCTCTCTGCCCATGCAGATCGGAGATGGAAATCTGCAGTTAGACAATGAGACCCAACGACCTGCCTGGCCAGAGGAGAAGCCTCCTTGCGAGGCGCCAATCAACCATGGGGGCTCCCAGCACGCTCCTTGGCCTAAGTGGGCCAGAGACTCCAGGCCAGGAAGGGCTCCGGGGGGGGGAGGGGGGGGCGGCTGGTAGACACCAAGCTCGTTTGCTCTGCATTAGCTCCTTATCGCCGGCCGGTTCCCGTAACTCTCCACGTGCTGGGCGATGCAGACACTAAGACCCCATTTCGTGGGCCCTGAGCGGAATACAGAAAGGAACACTGCCGAGGATACATAGGGAGTGAGGCCTCCATTCCAGGTGGGAAGGAGAAGTAGGAGGGCTGGGCGCACAGTAAGCCCTGGCGCTTCTTTCTTAGGCATCAAAAAAGGAACACCCGCCACATAATGAGCAAAATGAAATGCTATATTTCTGTTTCACTGGCCTCCTGCCTGTTATATCCTTGAACTACTTCTTCTGCTGGGCGCTCAGCCTTGTGACTCAAGCATGTGAGCCCAGAGTGACAGAGTTTCCATCCCAGGCAGAGGAGAAGGGGAGGGGAGAGACTGGGGAGAGGCAGAAACCCAAGTGCCTGCTTTGCCCGTAGTTTCACACTACAGAGGCGGCTGTACAGAGCGGGCTTCTGCCTGGATCAGTCCGGCCTGAGAATGGGGTCCCAGGGTTGGGGCAGCGAGCAGAGTTCAAGGGCGCACATTTAGATCATACAGCCAGAATGGGGACGATGGGGGCAGTGGACGCCGAGTGAGGTCAGATTGAACTTTCTCCCTGAGTCCCAGTGCCAAGCTCTTTGCTGGCACGCAGAAGGCACTCGTGGAATGTGAACTGAATGAGTGAATGGATTAATGAATGAATGAATCAAGGAATCAAGGAATGAATCAATGAATGAACCAACCAGTCCAGGAAAAGGAAAGGGGGGTTGATTACGTTTCTCCTTAGACCCTTTAAATTTTTTTTCTAATGTTTATTTATTTTTGACAGAGAGAGAGAGAGAGAGAGAGCGAGCGCATGAGTGGGGTAGAGGCAGAGAGAGAGGGAGACACAGAATCCAAAGCAGGCTCCAGGCTCCGAGCTGTCAGCACAGAGCCCGGCGCGGGGCTTGAACTCACAGACCGTGAGATCATGACCTGAGCCAAAGTCAGACGCTCAACTGACTGAGCCACCCAGGCGCCCTCCTTAGACCCTTCAAATTCTCTAGCTTGATCTACGGGTTGGACTTAGGGCTCAATCAGCAAAAGTCGTTTGTCAGAAATGTGTTGTAAATGGAAGCGAAGCTTGATCATCTATCCCACGGAGCACCGCGTCAGTTAACCAGGGTTTGGGCTTCTTTCCTTTCCCTTTTATCTCCACGTCTCTGCGTGCGCTCACTTGGACAGGGTGCCTGGGGCCACACATGAAGGCCTCAGAGTATAAGCTGGGACCTATCTGTAGATCTCCACTCCTTGTGCCCTCCTGTCCCTCCTTGGGTTCTGAGTCTGGGTCTCAACCACCTCAGTCTCTTTCCCAGAACTTTGCACACAGTGGGCACTGATAAAACATTTGCTGAATTAAGAAGTGGCTGTAGGGATGTCTGGCTGGCTCGGTGGGTGGAGCATGCGACTCTTGATCTCAGGGTCGTGGGTTCGAGCCCCATGTGGGGTGTAGAGATTACTTTAAAAAATAAAGTCTTGAAAAAAAATTTTTTTTAAAAAGAACAAGAAATAGCTGTGAATTGGCAGAGCCGGGAGGGAGAAACTTTCTCGATCCTGACGTCTCAAGCCCTGTCTCTTCTGCCTGGCCCTTGAACGGGGCAGACGGCCGTTTAGGGACAGAGGCGCTGAATGTCCATTCCTGCCCTCTGGGCTCTGCGAACTCAGGGGCCCGGTGTGAGCCTGGGCTCTGTTTCAGCTGGCAGAAGGGGCACGGAACCAAAGCCTGCCCTCATCCGTAGAGAAAGTCGGCTACAGCAGGACTGGACATGTCGCGTGCTCAGCCGCCTGCCCCACAAAGCAGCTTAGGAGAAAATTAAGTGGATTCAGGCCAGGGGAAGTACAGCTCATTGTGCTGGACTGATTAGGAAGGGGGCAGGGCAGGGCGAGAAACGGGGGCACTGCCCCTTTTTGTGCCCAGTCCCACCTATCAGTCAGTCGCAGCTCAGCTGTGCTTCGCATTGGTAACCTGGAAACGGCCCTTACTGCTTCTCCCCATGCCCATCCTTTGACCCCTTCTTCACCCCAACCGCTGAGATCTTTGTAGGACTAAGTGACCTCTAGGGACAGCCAGGGGGCAGAGTTCTGCTCCCTGGCCTCCTCCTGGGTTGACTCAGAGGCTCCTCTAAGAAGTCACCAACAGGAACCTTTCTCAGGGTTCCGGGCAACTTTAGTTAGTCTCTACCAGTATTTTGTCCTCTATCTAGGAGGGTAAACGTATCCAGATCTTCCAGAAGAATCAAGGCCCAGCGAGTATGCCTACAGTAACATGCGAGCCAAGGCCTCACCGGGATGGGCATCTGGGCCCTCAGCCTCCCAACCAACCCTGAGACCTGAGCTTTCGATATTTCTGAGCATGAGGATTTCACGTAACGCCCACGGGTGCTCCGCCAAACCAGAGGCTTGGTTCACGTGTGAGTCCTTCGGGAAGGTGACCAGTCTGTCTCTGTTTTAGCACAGGAAGTCCTGCATTTGAGAACCCCCTCGGTGCTGGGCAAACTGGGACAGTTGGCCACCCTGTGCCAGGGGATCCTCTCTCTGCCAGTCCTCTACACCCGGTTTGCATTTCTCTGTGTTGCTTAAATCACAGGGAACATTTCTTCCCACCAGTCAGCTTCTGTGGGCTGACCCCAGAGATGGGGTCTCTCTCACACATAACTGGGCAGAGACATTACCTACCCAAGATGGACAAGGCATGTCTTCTTTACCTCCCAGGGGCTCTGAGATAATCAAACTAGTTGTTCCTTTCTGCCAGCAATTGGGGCAGCGGAAACAGAGCCCGCCCGTGGCTCCTGCCAGTCCGCTGCTGAGACGTCTGGTCAGATCCTGCCTTTCCGCATCTCCTGTCCTCTAGATAACTCCAAGCGACATCTGGTCTCTGGTCTCCTTTGCCTTCACACGTTCTCTCTGCCAAGGGACAAGGACACATACAGGTGACACTTAGCCTTCTTTCAGAAAACAGAGAAGCTGAAGTCCACAGAGAGTTTAGTAAGCTGTCGGGCCATATAGAAGCACTGAGATCAGAACCAACTTCCAATTCGGTGCCTTTCGGCACAAAACCTTCAGCTTTTGCGACTTCTGGAATAGTCTCCCTTGCTCCAAATCACCTCTTCTGTGTCTTATCCCTCCCAGTTCAGTTCCGATTTTGTCAGAGAAGCCCAGCCTTAGAGGTGATTCTTTCTACATTCTCTTTCTTTGGCCCTGGCCCTGTCCAGTTGGTGATGAGACTTTCCTGTCTAAGGATCAGTCTCTTTCTGACAAGGCACGGAAATTAGCCAGAGCTGGTGGAGCCCAGCCCTGTCCTTTCCATCCCGCCTCATAAAGGGGTTATTCACTGAGGCCCCTCTCTTTATTCTATTTATAAATCTTTTCAGCGTGTCTTTGTCCCAGTGACAAACACTGTTCTACCCTCCTTAACCCTGCCCTCTACTTCAGCTCGGTTGAGATGCTAGAAATTTCCTTCCATCCTCTGCCCCTCGTAATCCACAGCCCTGGCTCTTACCGGGTGTGTCTGGCGATCAGGTCAGAGAGGAGAGCCGCCCTTTAGGGGGACAGGCCCAGGGACAGCGGCAGGACTCTGGGGTGTGGACACTGGACAGGCCCCACGAGGTCCTGGACCAGCTGAAACACGGCCTCCGGCCCCTCCCCCCCGGCTGGATTTTTATTACACCGTATTACAGCCGGGGGTGACTCACGCGGACCCTGGGGCCCAGGGCAGAAGCGTGACTTCAGTTGTCACTCAGCACTCGTCAGAACACTCACTCGGTACGCTAGTAATGAGAAGCGAGTGAAGACCGTGGACGGCGGGAGCGTGTGACCGACCTGTACTTGGCTGGGGTGCTCGGCAGCACAGCTCTGGAGTCAGTCTGCCCAGGTTCCTCCCGGGTGCCCCCACTCCGGGTGGCTCACCTCATTTTGTCTCCTCTGTGGAAGGGAGAGGGTAGCCGCCATCTCAGAAGGTGGTTGTGAAGGCAGCACGAGCCGCGTTTAGAACCGTGCCCGACACAAAGTATGCGATCGAATGGCCATTACCGTCAACTAGCTCCTGGCCTCTTCAGTAAGTTGTTCATTCATTTAACAAATATGTATTGAGTGCCTGCCATGTGCCAGGAGTACAAGGATAAACTTGTTCCGAGTTTCCAGTTACACCCGCACTTTCTAAGGCCGTCTATTTTGGCCTCAGCCTCTTTCTTCCTTAAGGTCCAGTGACAGTGACTGAGGTTGAGAAGTAGGTGGTCACTTAGAACCCATCTAGCTCTTAAGGATCCTAGTCCGCATGGTGGGGGCAGAAGCCACTCTCCCTGGGACCCAGGGGACCTGAATTCTGTTGATGACCTGGCTGGTAACCAGCTGGGGGCCCTGGGATAGGTCACTTCGTCCTTCTGGGCTTCAACATCCCCATCTTTCAAGTGGACCCTTGTAGGCTCCATCCTGCCTTGTAGGGGTGCCATGTAGATACAATGAGATCCTGGGTGCACAAGTGAAAATGCTTTGTAAATGTCAGGCTGGGGCGGAACAAAGAGGAGACAGTCCCCAGGACAGCTCCCAACCTACGTGCAGAGGTGGGCCTCCCTCAGGAAAGGGCCTGAGCACAAACTCCTTGAAGGCAGCGCTTGGCCCACAACAGACCCTCCATAAATGCCCGGGCCCTAGTTGTAGCCCCTCAGTAAATGTTCGTCGCACGAGTGAAGGTAACAAATAGATCCAACCAGCGTAAATGCGGGGAAGGCATTAAGTTCTGAGAAAATGCAAAGCAAAGGCAAGATCAAGATTGGGCGTGTCTATCAGGGAGGGCTTCCTGGAAGAGATGGTTCCGGTTTGGGATGGGAAGAAGGGGAAGAACTCGCGTCAGTAAAATGACACTCCGTGGGACAGGAAGGGCATTGGCACACTCCCCAGGGCCAGCTAGGCTGGTTTGTCCTTGGGGAGGCAGGTCGCAGAAGAAAGGAGTGAGTGAGAGGGGTACAGGATGTTGGGAAAGAGCCCTTGACGCCCAGGCCCAGGAGTTTGCATGGGCAGCAGCCACAGCTGGGTTTTGTAAGAGAAAAAAAAACAAAAAAAGCTTGGTGAACGTGCAGGAGAGTGTTCGAGAAGTGTGGTGGCGGTTGGTGGTGAGCAGACCGCAGGAGGCCCATTCTCTGCTGTCTCCCCGTGAAGGGCAGAATCCCTTCAGTGACTGGTTGAAGCCCTGGATAATAGGGGCAGTGGTTGCGGCTACAGAGGCCTGGGACCACCTGCCAAGCGGCCACTAATGACACTTTGAAGGTGGCAAGAACTGGCAGGCAGCTCTCTGGCTTCCCCAGGCAGGGCGGGAAGCTGGCCTGGCTCATTAGGGGTCTGGGAACTGCTGTTGCAACGGAAAGGGAAGAGAATAGAGAATTTCCAGACGGCCGCCTCGAAAGTAAGGACTGAAGTCACACGGCTTAGAGCCCGGAGGTTGATAGATCGTTATTTCCTCCTTTTGAAAAAGCAGTCAAGGTGCTCATTTGTTACTGTATTTAAATTGGGCAACGTGAGACCGAGCGCAGGGGGTGGCCACACGGACCTGAGGTCCCACCTAAGCTCTGCCACCTGCTGTGTGACCTTCAGCAAGTTTCTCGGCCTTTCTGGGCATCGCTTTGTTCATCTACCAAAGCCTTTGTCAGAGAGTTAATTTGAGGATTAAGAAAAATGGTGTCAGAAGCACTGACAATATCTTATAATGTAGCGCTCAGGAAGCGGTTACAGTTTCTGCCTTTGCTCTCTTCTTCCCAATGTCCCTTAGTCTTCCGCTCAGGCAGAGGAGGCGGAGTGCACATTGCAAGCCCTGGGGGGCAGCTCCTGGCACCTGCTTTTCCCAACCCCGTAGCAGGCCGGGCCCTCTGCACCCGCACTGTCCTGAGCACAGGGGACACCAGACGGTCAGACTGCCTCCCTCTGCTTTGTACCCTGGCACCTAACAGTGGAGCAGACGTTTACTAAATGCTTGTTGGATGAAAGATGGATTTGACAGGGTCCTTTAAGACTCACGGTCTAGTAGGGGAGGTAGACTTACGAACAAAGAATTCAGAAAACTGAGCTTAGGTGCGCAGAGTGTTTTGCAAACAGACGAAGGAACATCGCTGGGTGAAAGCAGGCGGGTTCGGGCTGAGCCTTGAGGTCAGGGTGAGGGGGTGGAAGGGGTGCAGCAGGCCAGGGGCCGCATGGAACAGCGCGGTGAGGGGTTGAAGCACAGAGAACACTTCTGGAGTCTCAGGGGAGGGGGCTGGAAGGTGGGATGGCTTGTGAAGAGCCTTGACAGCCCTACCCGGGAGACTGGATTTAATCTTTCAGGGGTTTAAGCAGGGCACGGGGCACAGTTTGTTTCCTCTCTTCTCCTTGCCTCCATCCTTATGGCCCTGTGCTGTGTTACCGAAGGATCAGAGAGGCTTGCAGCCTGTCCGAGGACACACAGCAGATTAGCTCTAGGGTCAGAATAAGGGCTCTGTGCCCTTGGCTTCCACTAAGCAGTGCTCTGTGTGGTGGACTGTGCTGTTGGTGTTACTTGACTCCGGCTGCTGTCCTTGAGGACACTGCCAAGGTCATCAGGCCAGCCGTGGCCTCTGGCTGACACTATCCCATATTCTACCTTTCGACAACAGCCTTGTCCATTCAGGGAGCCCAGTGTGATTGAGCTCGGAGCCCCCCCTTCCCCTCCTGGTTCTTTGGCACAAAGAAGAAGCCACAAGATCCCCTGGAATAGCTTCCCGCTTCATTTCCAGGTGCCTGGCTGCCTGGCATGTGCCAGATTTGGCTTGAGGACTTGTTTTGCAAGAGAGATGGGGCAGGGTTCGCAGACTGTTATGGCGTTATTCTGGACGTTTTTGGAGAAGGCCAAGAAGCCCCTCTGTCCCCCGACTGCCCGCCCCCACCTATTCCAGAGATCCGGTTCCAACAGTGTACCCCCAGGACCAGCATGCTTTACACATAGGAGGTTTCCACAAACACGTGTTGGGGGGGGGGGGTGTGACTGGTATATGAGCAATGGACCGTATTGGAAGAGGCAGGGGACCTGGTACTTTCTAGAAAAGGAGAAAGGGGCCTCACAGGGATTCAGTCTACACAGCAAGCCTTCCGCCTCCTCACTCCAGTGAAACTCCAAAGAGAAGCCAACCTGCTAAGTTATGGTTTCTGGTGGTTTCTCTGCGTCACGTAGGGACCAAGGCTGCTCAGGAGCCCCTTCTCGAGAAGCCACCCCTGCCGCCTGCCTCACAACCCCTCGGGAAGGCAGACCTTGTGTTGGGGGTTGATCCGGGTGGAGGAACATGGCTCCTTCCTCAGGCTTCTGCCGACACTAGCCCCTCACCCAGAAGGACCCCTGAAAGCTCACCCCACCCCCCAGGTTGGGGGTGGGGTCCAGTGGGGGGGACTCCCCAGCTTGTGTTGCGGGCCCCCATTCTCCCAAATCCATTCCGTCATCAGGACGGGGAGGAGCATCCATGTAACAGGTGGGAACGGCGAGGCAGGAGGGGGCCAGGGAGCACGGCAGAGGAAAAGAACACAGGCGAGTGGCTCTGTAGCTGAAAGGCTACCCCCTTACAGGTGCTCCTTCCTTACGTCCTGGGTGGCTCTGGGGTAGCCTGTCCAGCACCCCAGGGAGACCCGCAGAGGCCCACATGCTGTGGTCCAGTCCCACCAGCTCCAGGTGCCTGTGATCTCCTGGTACCTGCTCACCCTCCTCCCTCACCCCTGCCTGCCTTCCCGCTCCCTCCCCAGCCCCCTCGCCTCCCTCCTTCCCCTTCTGTTTCTTTCTCTCTGCCCGTCCCTCTTTTTCCATCCCACCTTCCCTCCTTCCCTCCTGCCCGGTCTTCTCCAAACATTTATTGAGAAATCACTGTATGCCCGGTACCAGGAATGCAAAGACGAGTGAGACATAGTCACCGCCCTTAAAGAACTCAGAGTGCTACGGGGGGAGACAGACGCCTCAACAAATCGGTGCCATACGGGAAGGGGTGACGGAGGAGGGCTTGGAAATGCCTGTATAGGAGTTAACAGAGAGCGCACAGGAGAGGGAGGGGTCACGTCTGTCAGGGAGGGGAAGGGAAGATTTATGGGGGAGGGAAGATTTATGGAAGTTTCCACCAGCTCGGAAAGGAGCCCGGCCTTACTGGGACCTACCCTCATTTGTAGTCACAGAGTCTGTGACCTGGGAGCAAGCCCCCTAGCCTCTTTGGACTTCAGTTTCTCTGTTTGTTTGTCGGTTTTGTACCGGGGTCACTGTTTGAGGTTTACCACGGGATGAGAAGACACAAAGGAGAGTGGTGGGCTTCGCCTGGGATGTGGGGATGTTGGCCAGCTCTCGCTGGAGAGGACCTTACCGGGGGAGGCCGGGCATTTCAGAGGAAATGGTCCGTAGAGCTGATGGGTAGATTCACCTGCTCCTCTTCTCGCTCGAGCTCTGACTTTTCCCGAGGGAAAGGAGGCCTGGTCCGCAGTCACAGCCTGCGCTGCCTTCTTCGGCCTCTTTCTCCCCGTCCGAAGTAGCAGCCGGGTTCCAGAGGTAAACCGAGTGCCTTGTGTCCCGGGGGAGTTTGCACTGAAGTCAAGGCGGGAGGAGACCAAGGGCAGGCTGGGAGAGCCAGTGCCTCTAGGCCCTTTGAGACAGGGGTCACATCACTTCCTGGCTCCTAACCACCGGAAACCTTCCCAGGCTTCACGGGGCGCTCCCTCACAGGGTGACTCTGGCAAGGCTGGGCTTCTCGGGGCTGGCAAACAGGACAGTGGTGCCCCTCCTGGCGTCTCTGGGCCACGGAGGAGGTAAAATGAGACGTGATCAGAAAGAACCCCGGTCTTCTAGAACAAAGGGTGTGGGAGAGTCTAATATCCCTATGCAAGTTCATATTGTCGAGATTAATCAAGGACTCAGTACATCATGGTTAGGAGCCCTGTTAGCCAAGTTTATTATTTCCAACTTTTTTTTTAAGAGAGAGTGTGTGAGCACAAATAGGGGAGAGGGGCAGAGGGGGAATGAGAGAGAGAGAGAGAGAGAGAGAGAGAGAGAGAGAGAGAGAGGATCTTAAGCAGGCTCCACGCTCAGTTCAGAGCCCAATGTGGGGCTCAGTCCCATGACCCTGGGATCATGACCTGAGCCAAAACGGAGAGTCGGACACTCAATCACATCACCTGTGCCTCTTTCCCTAAAGCAAGGTGTGCAGACACCTGTGAAGCCTCTGAGCCTCGGCAGTTTGAGTCCAAGTGTATATTGTCCTCAGAGAGACCCTTCTTAGCTGCTCCCACAGCAGTGGTTTTCAGTTTTTTTCTCCACGCTACGGACAGATGTTTACTCTGTAAGCAAGGAACACGTACCCTTCTCTGTGGGTGTAAGTATATGACATTACGCCTCTTTAAAGTTTATTTATTTTGAGAGAGAGAGAACGCGGGTGGGAAGGGGCAGAGAGAGAGGAAGAGGGAATCCCAAGCAGGCTCTGCACTGGCAGGCACAGAGCCCGACACGGGGCTCGAACCCAAGAACCGTGAGGTCATGACCTGAGCCGAAGTCAGATGCTCAACGGTCTGAGCCACCCCAGGCGCCCCTTTTAACACTCTTCTTACAGGGTGCTGTGTGTACTGATATTTTCAATTCCGTTTCATTCAATTCTTAAAATGCCAATCTCGATTTTACTCCATTATAATTCAAAAATGGTAGTGTGAAAGTCTCTGGCCTACAGAATCCACTCAGAAAGCGAGGAGGACAGAGAGGGGGGGGCTCCCGAGGGGAAGGGGAACAAGACACGCCAGGCTTGCCGTGGCCCCTTTTCAGAAGCAGGCGGGACTCTGAGACAGTGGGAAGGTACCTCGTGGTTCCCAGACGCGGGGCTCTGGAGAGAGCGTGTTCGGACCCCAGGAGATGGCTGCAGCTGGGGTCAGCTGTTCTTTCCTGGAGACCTGGTTGTAGGGACATTGCTCACGGTTATCTTATCCCTTCCCAGACCCAACCCAGGGAAGGGTGTTCCAACCTGGAGCCCAGAGCGTGGCGCTCATTGCTGAGGGCTTGAAATGCACGGGCATCTCTTTATGAGCCGATTGGTGTTCTATCAACGTACCCAATGCTTTGCTTTTTTTTTTTTTTAATTATTTTTTTTACATTTACTTATTTTTGAGAGACAGAGACAGAGCACAAGTGAGAGAGGGGCAGAGAGAGAAGGAGACACAGAACCCAAAGCAGACTCCAGGCTCCGAGCTGTCAGCACAGAGCCCGATGCGGGGCTTGAGCTCACGAACCGCGACATCGTGACCTGAGCCGAAGTCAGACGCTCAGCTGACTGAGCCACCCAGGCGCTCCTATGCTTTGCTTTTTTAGGTTCAACTTTTGAAATATTTTTATATTCGTCAAGTTGTACACTCACAAGGGCTGAATTAGGTAAACATAGGTTCCATGCTGTTCCCCAAGTGAAGGTAGAGAGGCATGATGTTGATGTTCTGGCCAAGGCTCAGAGCAGACTAGAGCCCGGGCCCCCTGGCCTCCAGTTCTGGTGACCTCAGCTGCAGATTACGGGGTCGATTACGTGATTCCGTGTTAGCCGTGGAGATGTTAAGGGAGGTGGATACAAAGAGGAGAGGGAGGAAGGACCAGGTCAGTTCAGGAGGCCCTGCCCACTCTGGGGTGTGCTGAGGGAACCCTGCTTGCACGGGTCCCACACCGGCATTTGGGACAAGGGACTTCTGGGGAGGTTGGGTACCTCCGGGCCGGCCCATTGAGAACATTTCTCCTGTGTCCCTATTCTGAGCAACCCACAGCTGTCCTTCAGGGGCAGCTGTCTCCCCAAGCCTTGCTTGGGTTTCTTGTGGGGACAGGGAGCGCTCTAACACCCACTCTTACATCCTGCATCAGGAAAGCCAGGCCCTCCCCCAGCCGGTGGCCCTCCTCCGCTCATCAGCCCTGGTGTTGCTTTTCATAGTTTAAAAAGTGAGGAAAATGTTTTTCAGAGCCGTAGTTGCTCCCAAAGGATCCTGCCTTCCTCCCGCTGGGAGTGAGCCTTCAGAGATCAATTTATCTGCTGATCACGGAGAAAATATTAATCGAGCTGGAGCCACTCTGTGCCTGGTGGGACTCCCCAGCCGGACCCCTAGTCCCCTTCCAGCATTAGTTAGTTAGAAGGGAGAAAAGAAGCCATAAATAGAGAGCGGTTCCAATAGCATGCAAGGTAAACACACAATACATGTTAGTTCCTATTCTCACCCCCCAGCATGACCCCGGGGGGCCATGCCAAGGGGGCCCCAGCATTCTCCCGCCCCTCTACAGTGGCTCCCTTTCTGGAATGCCCACCTTCCTTCTCTCAGAGGCTCTTGTCTCCTTGCTGCTGCCTCCCTGGACATTTCGTGACTCTTCACTCATACCACCCTCACCACGGGCCGCCTTTGAGAAGAGGATGGCTTTGTGGGTTTGGTGTGTGTCCGGCCACTAGATTGGGGTTCCTGGAGTGCAGGGACCCCATCTTATGTCTGTCTCTGTGTGGCTGCTTAAGACCTGTCTAGGGAACGCACGACCAATCCGTGACCGTATCTTCACGGGGGGCACTTTGTATGGGCCGGGGGGTATTTAACGGGGCTTTCTGGAAAAGGTGACATTTGAGCTCAGCCTGACAGCAGTGTCGACCTGCTTCTCCTGGTAGATTTACATTCAACAGGCATCTAGGATGGAATGGGGGATTGGGTTTTGTGGAGAAGTTCCCCAGGTTATCAGTTAATCCGTCTGGCTGAGCTCAGCCTGAAAGTCTGCCTCATGGATGGCAACTCCTGGTGAGAGGGAGCGGTGGCACAGCCACACACACAGCTGCCTGAAGCCTTTGGGGGAAATATCGAGAAACTGTGGCCCGATTAGGAGATCGACACCCAGGGGCACCTGGGTGGCTCCGTTGGTTAAGCGACCGACCCTTGATTTTGGCTCAGGTCATGAACGTTTGTGACTTCGAGCCCCAGGATGGGCTCTGCGCTGTCGGCTTCTCTCTCTGCCCCTCCCCTGCTCGTCCTCTCTCTTTCTCTCTCAAAATAAATAAATAAACATTAAAAAAGGGGGGGCACACCTGATTGAGTCTCACGGTCGTGAGTTTGAGCCCCACGTCGGGCTCTGTGCTGACCGCTCGGAGCCTGCTTCGGATTCTGTGTCTCCCTCTCTCTCTGCCCCTCCCCTGCTCATGCTCTCTCTCTCTCTCTCTCAAAAATAAAATAAACATTAAAAAAATTAAAAAAAAAAAAAGAAAATTGACTTACAGAGCAGTGGGATGTGACCTTCAAAAGGTAAATGAGGATGTATTGTAGTGGGCCTTGGGTGCCGAGGAGTTAGGCCTTTCTGCAGCCAGCAGGGGAGGGGACAGCTGCTGGGAGTTTCTGAGCAATGAGAGTAACGTGATGAACGCAGGCGCGAAGCAGGGAGGCACCGGTGTATTCCTCAAGCACAAAGGCAGAGTCCTGAACTTTCCCTTATCACCTGTTCCAGGGGCTTCTTGGTGTCTCCCCTAAACCTTTCCTGCTGTAATCAAAGCCCAAGTTCTCTTAGGAGTTGCAAAACAGCTGGGCAGGGCCCAGCCACTGGAAAGAAAGGTCGTTCTCCCATTTCTGCCAGAGAGAACCCACACATCTTGGTGGAACAGGTGTCCGAGGGTTCTGGGCCAAGCTGGCAGAGCCCCGGGGCACAAGAGGGCACTGAGGCCTGCACTGGTATAGGGGTGTGGGTTGGAGGTCGTTGGAGCCTCATGAGAGACCCCCCCCCATGAGCAGCCCTGGGTTTAGCCTAAGGTGCTGTCCCCCCACCCTGCCCCCCAGCACTGGCATACACACCGTCCCCTTGAAAAGCCTGTGGGCATCAGTACAAGGGTGCCTCCCCTCCTGCTCCACTATGAGGGTGAAAGAGTTGAGGCCTGATAAAGGACTGGGCGGGGAGATAAGGGCCCAGAAGAGGAAAGACAAGATAGGGTTCAGGGAGGGGCACAGGGGAAGAGGTTGGCGGTCGGAGGGGGGGGAGGCTCGCTGTGTCTCATCCCAGATTGTCGGGGTGCTGACACCTGAGAGGGGGACCCGCCAGGATCAAGGGAGGCAAGAGGTGTCCGTTGGCCTCCAGTCTCCTGCTTTGACCGTCCCCAGGCTAGGGGGAGCAGGCGCGAGCTCAAGTCTGTCTTGACCCCCAAGGGTCCTCCCCCGCTGTTGCCCTTGTCTCGTTGCCTCCACCTGTCATCTGCAGCAGCCTCTGAGGGAATCCCAGAGACTCCAGTGTCTAAAGAAGAAAGCTCTTCGTGAGCGCGGGATTTCTCCCCCCACCCCTGGGCTCCCGGGGCAAGTGGAACATTCCATTTAAAGGGTGAAACAGGAACAGGTGAGCAGCCGGTGCAAAAAAAGAGAAAGGACTCAGAGACACGGGTGGGAGGAGTGCTGGGCCACCCACCTCCACCCCTGCCACCTTCCTACCAACCTGCTCGAGGGCTCCTCGCTTCCTGTGTCCTGACCCCAAAATGCCACCACGGCAGGATATAGCTCTGGGACACCTGAAAAAGCCAGGTAGGCAGACATCCTCCCAGAACACCCTGTCCCTCCCATCTGGGGACCTTCACTTTCCCGCCTGCCTGGAGCTACTGTGTCCCACAATTCTGGGGGCACCATTCACACTGCGCTCTATGTGAATGGCACCCCCTGAGGGCGTGCCGAGTCAGGGAAGTCAGTGCCAGCAGATAAGTAGGAGGGCAGAATCGGACACTTTGCTGTGCTGCAGGCAAACAATAGGGACCTTTCCAGGAAGCTCGGGGAGGGACTGTAAGAGGATCCCTGGGTGGATGCTCTGTGCGGTGGCTTGAACAGGTTTTTGCATTTGCTACTGATTGCTTAATTAGACACCTACATAGTGCTCTCTGCTAATGACCGCATCTCCCAGGGAGATGGCAGATAAAAAGGTGGGTGGTTTAGACAGCGCCAGGTGAAGGTCTCAAGGACAGCTCCCCGAGAATGGGGGTGGGGGGGAGCTGGAGAGGTAGCGCATCGTGGGGTTTCCTTGGGCCAATACAGACTACAGACTGTCGCTTCTCTGCAGCGACCAAGAAAAGAGGCAGTGTGGGCCTGGGGCCTGCTTCTGTTTCCAACATTAACATCCCGTGGGAGCTTTCAACTCCTGGCTGTGGTTTGCCGTCTTGAGAAATGGGGAGGGTCCTCTCCCGCATCTACGTAGTCACTGAGGCCAGAGGGGCCCGGGCACACGCGCATCCCCGGAGGGAGGCGCTCTCTGCAGCCGAGAGCAACCGGGTGTGTTTCCAGGTTGATAGGTTGGAAGGAGAACCAGGCAGGAGCCCCTCGCCGAGCGCTGTGAGCTCCAACCGGACAATCAGGAACCACTCGGGGATTTGAAGCCGAGCTTCGAGCTTCGATAATGGGCTGAGAGCCTGGCCGCAGACGTTTCAGAGCTGCTCAGAGGGCAGGGGAGAGGCAAGATGATGCAGGCAGTTCCCTGCTGAGGATGAGAGGAGCGGCTGCGCTGAAGTGTTTGTGGTCCCTCGGTGCCCGTCCCCAGCAGTCTCCAGCCTGTCTTCCTAGAAGTAGGGTTGTCGGGCTGGGGGAGCCGGACAAATATTTACCAAAAGCAGGCTGCAGAGGGAAGGTGCCGGGGCCCAGGTCAATGTGGGGTTTGTGCTGCCCAAACAATGCCATGCTTCATGGGCCCCCAAGTACCCTAGGCCTGGCAGGAGTCCTGGAGCCGGGCCCCTGCGAAGTCTGGCTGAGGAGAAGCATGGGGTCGTGCACCATGAGCCGGGGAGATGCCACTCTGCCCCTTGGGTGTCTCTGGGATGCTGGCATCCTGGCCTCGTTCCCGCCATCCCGGGCAGGCCTCGTGACGATGGATTTGGCAAGGGGCTGTGGGGCAGTTATATGCGGTGAGCTCCCCTGTGCTTCTGGTGGAAGTGGTGGAAATATTCATTTCTGCTCATTTCAGAGGCAGAGTGAGGTTGACAGAGATGATCAACTGTCATAGCAACTTTGGGCTTAAGGAAAAGACCGTGAATTTTGAAGCTGGGGCAGGCCTAGGTTTGAAGTTTGGCTTTAGAACGTCCTAGCTATGTGATCTGGGGCAAGCTAGCTAACTCCTCTCCTCCTCACCTCCTGTGGTGTAAAAGGGGATGTTAGGACCCACATTGCCATGGGTGGTTGTGAAGCTTCCTCCTCTAAAGAAAGAAAACCATTCCTTTTCTGCATGACCTGGATACTTTCACGCTGAAAGGAGGAAAAGGGAGCATATTCAGTTTCATTTAATAAACATTTTTAAGCAAAGGTATTTCCACTTTCAAAGAGTCAATGATTTTTTTTTTTTTTTTTTTGTCTTTAAAAACCCTTTGAACGTCTTGGAAGGAAGAAGTATTCGAAAACTCTATTATATTTGGCAGTTATCATTAGTTTTGTGTTACCCCACTCGGAAAGTCTTCATCTGCTCAGTTCCAGAACTGGAAATAGCGGGTGGAAACAGCAAGCACGCTTAACCGCCCTCCTCAACAGTGGAGCAGGCCACCTTCAGAAGTAGTGAACATCTCGTCCCTGTGCGAGTTCGGGTGGTAGGCTCATCTTTCCTAGGTGCTGGAGAGAGCTTTTCCTGCTTTGGGTGGAACAGCAAAGTGCTTAGCATGGAGGTCCCTCCTATACCGGGGAGCCTCTGATTCTGAGATCACCCAAACTCCCCAGCTGAGGATCAGAGGTTCCCCCTACCCTACTAGGCGAATGCATGAGAGAGTGGGGCTAGGGGAAAAATTCCCCACTGGGCTTCCTGACTTTCTTCTCCAGAGCACAGTTCTCCTCTCCCTAAACGTTCTTTACTACAATGGAAGGCTTTGTGCCTGTGTTCATTCTCGCCTTGCTGTGTGTCTCAGAACCAACTTCTTTTCTGGGGTGGATCTGTCGCCCGTGTTCCAAACCATCTCTGGGAGGATGGGAGATTAACAATCAAGCAACTATTTGTGGGATTCCTGCTAGGTGCAAGGCACTAGTGTGAGAGCGGAGAGAGGGGGCAGGGAATTAAGAGCCTCAGTCCTTAAAAGGCTTCAGTCACTTTTGGAAGGAGACAAGCTTTACACAAGTAGAAAGTCAGTTGAGGGTAGAAGGCTGTAGGAAATGACAGTGGTGTGGTAAAGGTGATAATAAGCACGCATGGGAGAGGAATAGATAGCTAGTCGTGGGCAGAGGTGCTGGGGTGAACGGGGCCAGTGGATTCCGGACAGCAATTACTGTTGGATGACAGACTGGGGCGGGAGAGAGGCAAAGTCGACCTGGCAGGTATAAGCCTGTTTGACTGGGACGGTTAACGTTGCTATGGATAGAAGTAAGGGAACTTGGATGGCGAACCCATTCATATTTGACTGTGTGGGGCGCCTGGGTGGCTCAGTCGGTTAAGCATCTGACTCTTGATTTTGGCTCAGGTCATAATCTCATAGTTTGTGAGATCGAGCCCCGTGTCGGGCTCTGTGCTGATAAGGCAAAGCTTGCTTCCGATTCTCTCTCTGCCCTCCCCCCAGCCCCCAGCTCTCTCTCCCTCTCTCAAAATAAATAAATAAACATAAAAAAAAAATCATTGACTGTGTTTAACCTGCGTAGGTTGCAATATTCGAATGGTACAGAATAGTTTCCAAAGAAAAGTTTCTCTCCCACTTCATCTCAGAACTACCCCCCCCAGCTCCCTCCCTGGAGGTGACCATTCTTAACCGGTGTGTCCTTCCTGAGAAGCTCTAAGCCAGTCTACACCATGACTCCCAGGCCAAATCCAGTCCACCGCCTAATTTGTCAGGACCCACAAGCCAAAAGTGGTGTTTGTCTGTTTATTTATTTAATTTATTATAAATGTTTTTGAGAGAGGGGGACAGAGGATCCGAAGCCGGGCTCTGCGCTGGCAGAAGCAACCCTGATGCGTGGCTTCAACTCACAAACCACCCTTGAGATCATGACCTGAGCTGAAGTCAGGCACTCAACCAACAGAGCCACCCAGGCGCCCCTTGTATTTTAAATGGTGAAAAAATAATAATAAAAAGGCTTTTTGATTCATTCAAATGATATGAAATTCAAGTTGTCGTATCCGCAAGGAGAGTTTTGCTTGTTCACAACTACGCTCTTTGGTTTATGCTAATTGATTTGTCCTCATCTGTTTATGCTCCTTTACACGTTGTCTGTGGCTGCTTTTGTAACACGAAGGCAGAATTGAGTGTTTGCAACAGGGACTCTATGGCCCAGGAAATATTTACTGGCCCTGAAAACATTTACTATCTTACCCTTCACACGCAAAGTTTGCTGACCCCTGCTTAATGCTCAGTAGGGGGGTGGGCTCCAGGGGACCGAAGCTTGGAGCCTGGAGGTGGAGTTGCGAGAAACTTCTGGGGAGAGATCTTCAGTGCAAATCTGTGACCTCAGCCTGTGGTTAAGTGATTTTTCTCACCATCAGTGATTCAAATGAATACCTAGTTGTACCGACTAGAGCGTGATTCTATCTGACTTTTGAAGACTCGGCTTTTGGTCTACTACAACCCAAGATGCCAGGCCAGCCCGGGAGTCACTCCCCAGCTTTGCGAAGCCATTTTTTCTTCCTGGCCTCAGCTCCCTCATCTGCAAAATGGGCGAGTGTCTCCCTACTCTCCCTTCCCACTCGCATGTGGCCTGAACCGTAAGGGAAAGGGGCGACTCCGTAAGAGGCAGATGCAGAAAATTGAAAGAGAAGTAGAGGGGAAGGTGAGTTTAGCAATTAGTTTATGCCAGACCAGTTATCTGGAATCTGAGCCTTAGAAAAATACCGTTCCTTGATGTGGAGCTAGAGGGAAATCCCTGCTCCTAAACCAACAACTTGGCCATCAGCCTTGCTGCCTCGACCCTGAGCGCCCCTTAAGCACCTGAACTTGAACTGGAGCAGAGAGGCGGGGAGGGGGTCGGGGCTGGGGCTGGGAGCGCCTGACAGGTCGCTTCCTGTGTCTGCCGGGCTCCGCTTGGCTCTGCTCAGGGTTTCTGGAGCTGAGCTGCTACAGCTAGAGGGCTGTCTGATGTTACTGAGTTGCAGAGTAGCAGGCGGGGTGGGGAGGGAGGGGACCGAGGCGGGTGAGCCATCAGACCCCAGGAGCCGGGGGTGTGAGTGTGTTTATATAGGACTCGGCCAACCTGCAGTTTCAGATTTCAGACCCCCGCTTTATCAGGAGACTTTCCCCTGGTTTTCAGTCAAGGCTGGAGCTGGGAGAGAGCTGACACTAGAGCCTTCCTGGAAGGCTAGGGAAATTCTGGATTCCCGGGCTCTCTCCCTGTCTCCTTCCTTCTCATGGGAGCTGCACCGGCCACCCTTGACAATTTTCTCCAATCTGGAGTATTGTCTCATTCCTTCCCAATCAGCTGTCTGCATCTTCCAGTTGGGTCCTGACTTCTAGCACGGAAGGTAAAATCTGGGGTCCTGGGGACCTGGGCTAGGAAGAACTGGGGCTACCCAGACTTTCAGTGGAGAGGACGGGGGCGGGGGGGGGGGGGTGGTGCGCACATGTTGGGCAAAGAGGAGTGGTTCACAAGGAGAGAGAGAGAGAGAGAGAGAGGAAAGGAGGGAGGGAGGCGGGAGGGAGGGAGGGAGAGAGAAAGCGTGAGAGAGAACTGAGAGAGCATGTTTGTGTGTATATGCGTTTGTGCGTGTGTATGTATTGGGGGGTGTTTCTACTGGGAAGCAAATTTTCTTTTCATTCTTCTTTCATTTATTTCCTTTTTCTCTACTAACAAATAAGAATGCCCCGTGACTGTCCATCTCCCTTGGGGATCTCCCATCAAAAACTTCTGACTTCTAGAATGTGAATATTTCCTCACTTGAAGGCAGGGGGGCTACAGAGGGAGCTTAGGGACACGGGTCTGTACTGAAAATATACTTCCAGGGGACTAATGCCCCGAGAGCCAGGCTTGCTTTCTGCAGGCACTTGGAAGCACCCCCAGGAAAGCTAACTCTAAGTCCTGTAGCTGTCCTTGTGGTGAGAAGGTGTAACCAGTATGGGTCCCAGCATGGTCTCCATGTGGAATTAGCGTGAACTGGCCTAAGGAGACCAAAGCTGTGAGAGACAAGTGCTGGGAGCATGTTCTTCTCCGTGTCTCGGAATTGGGCAGGTTGGAGGCTGATGCCTGGGGGCAGGGGGGCTTGGCATTGATTGGCGGGTGGCAAGTAAGGCTGGGCTGCGTGCGGGTCTGCGTTCCCAGGCTTTGCATGGTGTTTCTCAGTGACCGGGAGCAGAGACCAGATCCCTACCTCCTACGGGAGCTGGTGGGCGGGCAGCCTGCCCTGGCCGCTGAGACCTGTCTGTACAGTCATGCCCAGTGGGCAGCACATGCTGTGTGGTAGGGTCCGGAGGGCTGGTGGGTGGACCAGACCCGTGACACTGGCAAGAGACTGGAGGTGGCTTTTGAAAAGCAGATTTAAGGTGATGAGATAAGCATGAGAAGCAGACTGTGGCCGAGTGAGCCGGAGGCAGAATGTGGAGTGGACAGAAAAGGAGTCAGGAAAGGGGACCAGGGAGTCCTAAGCTCTGGTACCTTCCAAAGCTGCAGCCAGCCAAGGGACCTCAACTCTCAGTATAGGTGTAACCTCAAAGAGGTGAGAGAACCGGGGTTTGTCTACTGGCTTCTGAATACAATGAGAAAGATGGATGAGAGGCGATGTGGACAGGGCAAAGGACAGTAAAAACACATTTCCAACAAGGACATTGTGTAGGACGGCCGAACCTGGCATGCAATCACGCAGCTATTTGTTCGGCAATATCATTAATGGGTTGTACAGTCTGATTATTTTTGAAACTCTGGGCATTTAACAAATTATTTTTCATTTACCTCACCATCTACTTCCGAAGAGAATTCCAGTGTCTTTGTATATCTGACAGCTGGCGTGATGTGCAGTTCTGGCCAACGGGTAACAACAGCCCTTCCCTTTTACCGGAGCTTTCTGGTGTGGGCGTGCCTTCGCAGATAACTCTGCCACTCTGGCCCAATGCAGCAGATGTTTACCGATCCCTTTCCTCTCCCGGGTACCCTGTTGGATATTGAGGTACAGATGTGGATAAGACCTGTTCTGTCCCCGAGAATCTCACTGTCTAACAGCAGCCCCACTAGGAAGACAGAGAGAATATCATGCCCACCATATAGATAAGGAAACCAGAACCAAAATGTGCCAGAGGACTCATGGTTAGTAGGCAGATGGCCAAGGACAAAGATCAAGATCCAGCTCCTAATCCAGGGCCTTTTTTTAATATTTTCCCTCTACACCACGAGCTGCATCCCCTTCCCTGTCCTCGCCAGCCCCCAGGCCATCCCCATCAGCATAATGAGCGAGAAGCAATAATCTGCAGAAGGCGGAGTGGAAAAACTGCTCCCTGGAAGGGAGTCAGTCCTCTCCGGGCTCCTAATTGTGCCACCGAAATGGCATCGGCGGGTCCGTGTCTGTGTCACGTTGCCGATTCGCTGCCCTTTACCGCTCACCGGAGGCCGCCTTCACATCTCGGATAATTCTTGACTTGGGAAGATTGTCTTCTTCCCTCCTCTCCCTGGCTTGTCTCCGCAGGCGAGGGGACTGTAGAATTCAGGGGCTCACAGAAACCTGGGAGGCCGCACGCAGGGGTAGACGCTCACTGAACACTGGGTGTGTACCACTGTGGCCGGCATTTGTTCTTGTCTTTGTAACTGGCCTGGTTGCTGATTTCCCCCGTCTGCCCCATTCGTCTGGCCCAGGTTTCCTGGAAGGGTCCAGATCCCCAAAGCTGAGGATCTTTCTCTTCATTTCCAGGCTTACGCGAAAAGGGACGTAGAGCGGTCATCTGGCCCAGTGATTATCCATTTTTGGTCGGTGATGGAGTTTTCACCAGTCTGAGGTGAAATGGAGGGAAACAAGGAAAACCCTGATCCGATTTTTTTTCCCTTGAAACAAAATGCATTCAGTTCAAAGGTCTTCTTTTGGGGGCAGAAGATGCGCTCCAATATTTATGCTGGGGTTATGGCTTTTTTATTCTTTTCATGCGCTGGTGGTGAGAGTAGATGGTACTTGGGCTTTCAAAATGTCCTTATTTGGCAAAATAAAAAGTTGGCAGCCTCATAGGGGTTCCTTAAATTTCAGTTTTTGAAATGTAACTGGTACATGAAATCCAAAAATCTTACCTCCAGGCAGGACTTTCTCCAAACAGATGAGAATCTCCCTGATAACAGCTCCTTCGGGCAGATTCCTGAAAACCCAGACTCTGGTCTTGTCACCACAGTCCTTTCCCTGTGGGCCCTTGGATCATGATAGACTCACACTGAGTCTTGGTTTTCTCATTTTTAAAAAGTGTTTCTTGATTTTGAGAGAGAGAGAGAGAGAGCACATGCGTGAGCGGGGGAGGGGCAGGAGGAGAGAGAGAGAGAGAGAGAGAGAGGAGAGAGAATCTCAAGTGGGCGTCGAGGTGCCAGTGCAGAGCCTGACACGGGGCTCGATCCCACAGAACCGCGAGATCACGACCAGAGTCGAAATCAAGATTCGAACACTTAGCCGACTGAGTCCCCCAGGCGCCCCAGTTTTCTCATTTTTAAAAGTTGTGGGAGGTTCTTCCCTCCTGGACGAGGCCGCTCACTGGCAAAGGAATGTGCCCTAGAGACTCTCCCTTCTCTGAGGGGCCCCAAGATCAGGCTTTGCCAGTTCTTATGCCTGCAGTTATCTTTTGGAAATGTTGGAAATCACCTTCTATCCTTGGAAGAGAGAGAGAGAGAGAGAGAGAGAGAGGGCGTTTGTGGATTGGATTAGGGGAACGGCATGGGGTATATTTTATATCTGGGGTCTTGGTGTCCAGCGTTAGTCATTTGGAAACCCCCCCCTTGAGATGGGCAGGAGCTAAGGGCATTTAAAAATCTTGCTATCGGTTTTTGAGATAGCGGATCTTTCTTGAACTCTCAAGAATATCAGCTGGAGCTTTCCGAAATCTGTAGGCTCCTGGAAGCCTTAGAATGTCTGGGTCTTCCCTTCTGAGGAGTCGAGCCTGAAATAGCAACAAATATGTGGGAATCCCCGGACAGCCTGGCCGCCAGACTGAGACGCAGGGGCTGGCTGTGCACGCGTGTACAGACCTGCAGAGGAGAAAGTGTTAAAGGGGACACCAGTTTGAAATCCCCCTGGACACTGCACTAGATGCTCTCTTTGGGATTTATTCTAGGACCCTTCTCCTGAGGACAGATGCCAAGGAGCTCCTCCGTTAGGAGAGAATTTTCTGATTTTCCCCCATTTTCGTGTTCTGAAACAAGAGCCCTCCTCGCCCGGGAAAGCAGCTGAGGTTTGACTCAGGTTGTTCTATTTGGGGGAGTGGGTAGCACCCCCTCACCTCAAGTTTGCCTGGGGCTGAGGGGGAAGTGGCACAAACTAGTGAAACAACAACAACAACAACAACAACAACAACAACAGAAACCATAGGTTCTGACCTGGAAGACCAAGCCCAAGTGTGTGAAATTCTTCTCTCCAAAAGGTTGCTGGATAGTGAGGGGTCGGTAGAGCAGCACAGGCCTTAAGAACAGCACTGTGGAGGGGTGCCTGGCTGGCTCAGTGGGTAGAGCATGAGGCTCTTGGCTGTGAGTTCGAGCCCCACATTGGACATAGAGGGTTTTTTTTTTTTTAATTTTTTAAACTTGAAAAAAGAACGGCGCTATGGAAAAGCACACGGCTGTGACTGATGACAGACACCGCAGACCTATTCAAAGTAGCCGAAGCAGGAGAGAGACAAGAGGGTAAAAGGATCCAAGAGGTGCAAATTCAAGATCTCTGCCCCCTGAGGAGCTTCTGGAGGGTAGAGCCCTCCACAGTCCACCTGGTGTCTCTACCTGGGCGTGGGGCAAGCTCATGACGGGGACACGGCAACGGTTCTCTCAGCGCATCTCTGGTCACCAGCGATGGGGGCTTTCCCCGAGGTGGCTTTAATGAAGATGTTGTATTAAACGTTGGACAAGTCTGGGACACGGAGTCAGGGTGTACAGCCACATTCTTAGAGATCAGCATCTCATCTGAGATGTTCAAGCCAAAGGGGGAGCTTGGCTTTTTCTGACTATGAAGGTCAACAAGAACGTGACTGGCACCTTAAAGACGTCCCCGCCCTTGTCACGGCGAGACTATGGAAAGCAATCTCTGGACTCCAAGGCCACCTTTTTCTTCATGACTGCATGATCTTGGGCAACTCAGTCCCTCTCTGGGCCTCCCGAGTCCTCATCTGTAAAATGAGGGAGGTGAATTTGATTGCCACGCTTCCGTTCTCCATTTGACTGACAGCAGGGCCTTTCCCGGAACTTCGGGTAGACCTGTGGCTCCAGGAGGAGTAGAGTCTGCTTCCTCTTCCGGCGTTGCGGGTCTGTGTCCAGCAAATACACGTCTGTTGGGAAAGGGTCTGTTGGCTTGAGGCGGCAGGCTGAGACAGGTGTCCTGAGGACAGCAGATCCAGAGTCAGAATGGAGAGGCCCGCCTGGATGACCGTGCCTCGGCATGGCCCAAGTCCTTAATAATCATCCGTAAGTCCCAGAAATGTACAGCCAGAGCCAAGAGATCTAGAAGAGCCATTGCCTAGCATAGCTCACAGTTACTGGCCAGGTCTAGCTTCCCATTTTAAAAGCCTCCTGGGGCCTTGAAACAGCATCAGGAGAAACACGCCAAACCTGTTCCGCTGTGTGTTTGCTTCTCGCCCCAGAGCGTCCCATCTTCACGATCTTTCTTACACGCGGTATCTTTCCCTTTCTTCAGCCCAGTTCTCCACAAACTCTGGCCCCCTCCATCCCCAGTGGTCCCCGAGGCTTAGTCACTTATTCCCCTGGGAGTGCCATTAGGGACTGGGTAGCGCACGTGAAGCTGGGGGGTGGTGGTAGGGTGGAAAGAAGAGCCCAGTGAGGTGGGAAGTTGGGAGGCATGCTTGGAATATTCGGGCATGTCTATACCTGAAGCCTAAGCAGATAACAGCAACACACGGCCTGTGCCAGCTCTGTTCAGGTGGAAAGGCCGCAGATTCTTATGGGTTGACAGGCTGGTCTTTGGATCCTCTCCCCTGCCCCATGCCAACGTGTGTTCCGGGGAGCTGGCTGCAGGCTGCAGGAACCCAGGGACCCAGGAGAGATCCAGACTGTGACAAGGCAAGTGTTTTGAATGGTTGTCAACATCTTTAGCCTAAATAACTCTGGTGGCTCTCCTGAAACCCCCGTCTTCAAGGGGCTGGAGGACCAGTATAGACAGTTCCACAGTTAGTCATCTGAAACCCCAGGGCCTGTGCATTTCAGAACAGTAACATGATGCACATACTGTGTGTTACATCAAGCCTCCAGCAGAGTCTGGAACAGCTCCAAAATCAAACATATTAATATTTCTGCAGCCAGGCTTATCTAAAGAGTCACAGAACCGGGATAAACAAAGCCTCTGAAGAGTCTCATGCGAGTTCAGGTCATGCTTTGCTGCTAACTAGGTTCAGGTTAAGTTGGGGTCTGCCATCCGTTGAGTTAGGAAAAAATGTTCAATTTTCAGATGTTTGTGGATTTGGAGATGCTGTTAAGGCATTGTGGTTCTGTCCTGCCTTGTATAATCCTATCGGGTGGAATTAGCATTCTCATTTTACAGAGAATGAAGCTAGGGCTCAGATGATCAATAAGTTGCCTAACGCCTTTCAGCCAATAAGGGTGATTCCAGCCCAGGACTGTCCACCTCCAGAGCCAGGCTTTGTCCTCCAAGGTATGGCACACTTCGCCGCTCCAGCAGTGAGGGAAAGAGAGTGGAGGGTGGGGGTGGGAGCTCTGACTTTGGCATTGTACCCAATTAGGGAGGTGCTTTCTGCACATCTGATAGGGATCATTTATTGGCTTGTTCTTATTTATACATTGACTCGTGGGATCCCAGTAGGCGAAAAGCTCGGAAGAGAGGAAGCTAAAGTTCAGTCAACTTTGTGGCTTACAAGAAGAATCCAGCTGGCTTCATGGGGGCTGAGAGAGCCAAGAACAAATGGGGTCAAGTTGGGTTTAGTGAGAGAAGCATCATCTGCATGGACACAACCCCCGTGCAGAACCAGTGGAATGCACATTGCTTCCTGCTTCCCCACCCATTGCCTGGCTGTGGAAGTCTTCTTGCCTTGAGTAGGGACTGGTCTTACGAGAAGGACTCTCTGGAAGGATCACAAAGCCCCAGTAAGGGCGAGAGTGATGCGCAGCTTGAAATAAGAATTCGATTAGGGGGGTCTCACTGGTCTTCATTAGTGATGTGAAAAAAGGTCAAAGCAAGTGCTAATGTAATCTGCTGAAGATACAGCATGTGCTTTTAACGCTTCACTGGAAAGATGGACGTTGGTCTGTCGTGGGAGCAGTGGCATAGATAATCTCCCTCCCTCGGCCTTCTGTGTGTTGTCAGATGACAACTGCCATTCCTGGGCCACCTCTAGGTCAGGCAAGGGCCGAACTCTCGAAGTCTGGGCACACGGGTGTCCACGGTGTTCCTGCGTGGTCAGGAGCCTGCTGTCAGGGGACTCTGCTCTGGGAGGAGAGCGGCTATGCTGTGCCCTTCACTAGGAAGATACCCATTAGGAAGGGTGGTAGGTCCGTTGCCATAGGAACGAGGAACATCTGCTCCAGCCCAGTAGAGAACAGATGGGGGAAAAATATTCTTAAAGGGACCATTAGCTCATGGAATTGGTGCCAGGGAAGTAGTTTAGAAGACCTGAGGGGCAGACCGGTCCCCTTGGACTCAGAGAACTGTGAGGCTCAGAGGTAGCAGAAGACCCACAGTTGCTTTGGAAAGTTCAGGAGAAAGAAGACAAGGTGATTTTTTTTTTCTCCCCTGAATCGTGGCTGTCCTCTGAGAACATGTCTCAAAGCCACATCAGCTTGTTGGCCCGGAGCTCCCCGACTCCCTCTGTCAGCTGCGGTCACCTGCCACCTTCCTTAGGGATCTGAGCTTGCCTCTGTGGTTGCCGGCTCCCTCTTAAACATCCCAGAAGCTTTTCTAAGCTGAGTAGTAGCAAACTTAGACTCGTCTTCTCTGACCCTTACCTTCCTCCTTGCCCTCTCTGCCGGCCTGGTCTCTGGGCTGGCCCGGGGCCTCCCAGCCCGGTTGTCTGCCGCCCTTGGGCCCGGCTCTCAACCCTTTCCTTTCTTCCTCTGCTTCTCTTCCTTTTCTCCTCATACCAGCCATGTGTGCAGAGTCAGTGAGACGTTGGGTCTTCCAGAAGGCATCTTGTTCCTCTTGCTGGTATTAATTAGGACTTCTGAGCGCACACTACTGAAGCCACTCACAGCATCTTCGGCCCCAGAGGGGATTTTATTGTAAGGGTCAGAGAAACGGCTGGGTCACAGGAACCAACTAGAAGCAAGAAGCCAAATGCCACAAGTATGACGTCTTGCCGCTCTCCTTGTGCTGGCTTCAGTCTTTGGTCTCACTGCAGACAGGCTACTCAGCTTCCTGGGCAGTCTACAGGGTCCAGAAAGTGGCCTCCAGTGGCTCCCTCGTGTACAGGTCACCTGGAGGAGGTCTCGGATCTCTTTTCTCTCTCAATCCCAGTTCCCATCCCCGAGGAGGGTTTTGGTTGGGTTGAGACCAGGTGGCTACCCCCTGTAACCAAGAGAGTGGCGTCAGGTTTAGGGACATGGTTGTTACCACTGTAACTATGTGGGTATTGGGGTCGGGGCAGTTTCTAGAAAGGGTGGGTGCTTCCTAGTACATGTTAGCCCTTCATGGGCCTCCAAGCCTAGAGGAGTCTGGCTTGAAGACTTTATACGCCCCCGACCTCTCCCGTTCGGCTCTTTTCCTGCCTGATCATGGGGACGGGTAGGGGCCTAGTCGGTGGCTAGACTGCAGTGTCACTGCCACTCCCTGTGAGTGGAAAAGGCACAGAACCTGAACCTAGAAGGCCATTCAGGCCCCTGCCTTACCCATAGGTAACACTCTGTCTTTTTAGTGAAGTCCTTTATGAAAAGATTTTATTGTTCCATCAGACACTAGGGCATCAACATCTAAAAGCCTCACAGTTGGAAAGCCCATTACTGTTTCTAAGTTCAGTTATTAATAACGTAATTGGATCCATTGTCCCACATTCCATCTTGGACTCGCGAGGAAGACCGATGCCCACCATCTTGTTTAGGTTAGGATTGAATCCGTGACGATGAAATCACCCTCTGGTATGAGAGAATGGGAATTTGGGCCAGGGTGTCTGGGATTGGGAACCATTTCCGGCTGGCTGCTGCCCTTTATCCAAACGAACCTCAGAGAAGAGACAAACCGTACGGGGGTCAGATCATATACTCTCTTCATGGTGGTACCCCCCTTTTTCTTTATGCCCTCCTTCATACCTTCCTCCGCCAAACCGCTCCCCTCCATCAGCTGTAATGGCAGATACGGCACAGAAGCACTGGGGCTGGAAGGAGCAGGGGGGAGGCAGGCCCCATCTGGCTCTGCGCCGTGAGGGGCGTGTGGGAGAGAGGAGTGGAGAACTGAGCACTTCCCTCCTGGAGCCTGGGAGGTGGGGTATCTCTGAGTAAAGCAGAGGGAGGGCCTGCAGGGGCCCAGGAGCTGGGCTATTTCTGTAACACAGAACACATCTGCAGCCAGCCACAGGAGAAGGTCAAAGTCTGGGCGCAGGGCTGGAATGCAGGGGGCCAGGCGTCAGGGAGAGCCTCGGTTTCACCCCTTCTGGCAGCTTGGAGGGTGCCTGCAATGCCTTTTGGGAAAGGTGGGGCTCCTGGGATAGGGAGGAACTCAGCCCCTGATGGTGATGGTTGAGGGTGTAGTGCATTGGAGGGGGGGGCTGGGGCGTGGCACAAAATCCAAATACCTATTGCGCAGAGGCGGGGAGGAATTTAATTCCAAGGCGTGGGGGCACTGACTAATTCGCGCTGTCTACCACGAAGCAAAATCAGGTCAGCAAAGCACGGGTGTGAAGGGAAAGCGAAATAGTGCCGAAGCAGGGGCAGGAAGGTTCCAACAAGCACAGGTGAGTCTGTTCACTCAGAGATGCGGACAGGTGTGGGGGCGAGCTTACTGCCCCCCATGGCGTGAGCCACGCAGTTTGGTTCCAGGCCCCCTCCAAGAACCCATCTGTATTTGTATTTGTAGTCTTTTTCTTAATGAGGACCCCTCAGGTTGCAGAAGCTTCCAGCCCCACAAAATCTGGCTCTGCCCCCTGTATCCCCATCACCAAGATACACTCACCTGCGCCAGTCCCTTGCTGCCACTTCGCACAGCCCTGTCCCCTAGACATACACCCCCTGGTGTCTCCCTTGCTTCACTCGCATCCCCACACAAGTCCTGTGTGCCTTGTGGCTTCTTGGGTATCTGTTTATAGTTAGAAAGTTGCCCCGTTCCAGCTCTGCCCTTGTCACAGAAGGACCGTCTTGGCTAAACCTGACTGCTGTTGACTTTTGGCCACCCTGCCGTTGGCCTTCCTCTCTTCAGCACCTTAGATGAATGATCTGTCAGTCCATGTCCTTCATGTGCTGTGGGTCCTCCCTAGCTGAGTCCAAACGTCTACACTGGGGCTAGGGGTCCTGATGGGAAATTAGCCCGAGAGAGGGGCTTTCTCGAAGAACCTAAAGTGCTCAGGTCTCCATGGTCTCTCTGGTCCCTCTTGTTCACTCTCTGGGCAAGGTGATTCCCTGTTTCCTGTCCCGTGGGCCCCAAGGGGCAAGGCCTTGTCCACATTATACCGCTGGAGGGGTACGGTGCAAACACTAGAACTTGGGGCTCCTCAGTTGACTCCTGCCCAGTGATGTAGCCCCTGGCATTGACTTGCTTTTTAACTTCCAAGTTCGATACGACCCAGGAAAAAAATATGCACCTTCCAGTTCAAAGTACATCAGGCCAAACCTCCCTCCCATTTGAGATTCTCAGATGTTGATTATTCTGGATCCTCAGGGTAGGGGGACAGGTGACCGCTGCAGATGATCCCTTGTTCTGAGGTGCGTAGTGCCTTAAAGACATTACAACCAGATTTAGGAATGGCTAAGTGCCATCTTGAGGAATAATTTCTTTTTTTTTTTAATGTTTATTTATTTATTTTAATTTTTTAACCTTTATTTATTATTGAGAGACAGAGAGACAGAGCATGAGCAGGGGAGGGGCAGAGAGAGGGGGAGACACAGAATCCGAAGCAGGCTCCAGGTTCTGGGCTGTCAGCACAGAGCCCAACACGGGGCTCGAACTCACAAATCGTGAGATCATGACCTGAGCCGAAGTCAGACGCTTAACCAACCGAGCCACCCGGGCACCCCGATTTATTTTTTTGAGAGAGAGACGGAGAGATAGAGACACAGAGTACAAGGGGGGAGGGGCAGAGAGAGGGGGAGACACAGAATCCGAAGCAGGCTTCAGGCTCCTAGCTGTCAGCACAGAGCCCGACGTGGGGCTCGAACCCACAGACCATGAGATCATGACCTGAGCCGAAGTCAGACGCTTAACCAACCGAGCCACCCAGGCACCCCGATTTATTTTTTTGAGAGAGAGACGGAGAGATAGAGACACAGAGTGCAAGGGGGGAGGGGCAGAGAGAGGGGGAGACACAGAATCCGAAGCAGGCTTCAGGCTCCTAGCTGTCAGCACAGAGCCCGACGTGGGGCTCGAACCCACGGACCATGAGATCATGACCTGAGCCAAAGTCAGACGCTTAACCAACCGAGCCACCCAGGCGCCCCTTGATGAATAGCTTCTTTAGGAGCAATTATTAACCATCCATTTCTATGTATCAAAGTGCTAAGGGGCTTTATGGTCAAAATCAGGCCATTGCTTCCTATGAGTGAACAGTCCAGGGCACAGGCGCAGATAAGAATGATTACTTGCATTTACTGAACATTTACTAAGTGCCAGGACCTCTCTTAAATTTTCTACTTGGATAATCTCATTTAATCCTATGACAAACCCAGGAGGTAGGTGCATATATTACCCCTTTTTACAGATGGGGGAGTGAAAGCACAGAGAGGTTGAGTCACTCCCCCAAAGCTCCTTAGTTGGTAACTGGTGGAGCCAGGATTGGAGCTGGGGCAGTCTGACTCCGGAGCCAAAAATCTCAAGACCAATGCAGATTCAACTCAGTAAAAATAAACTAAAGGATTAGTTTGTAGGATGATGCATGAGAAGGGAATTTCAAGTTGCACAACTTACATGAAGTGGGAAGAGAGCCGGCTTTGGACTGTGTCCTGGGCTATGGTCCCAACTCTCCTACCTCCTAACCCTGTAGCTTCGGGCTACCTACCTGACCTCTCAGGTTCCTCCTCCCTAGGCTGGATCTCAGCACCTATCAGAATTTGCTAGCGTCATGGCGTCATGGCGTCATGGCACGGATAGGTGTTAATTTCCTTTTCTTTTCTGTGCCGGTTGTCAAGTCTTCCTGGGGAGGGTGAGGAGGATTGGGGAATTCAAAATTAATTCTTGTTTCGGGAGGAAAATGTCCAGCCGGTTCTCCAATACCCGATCTTTTGGACAAGACTTTCTGCCAACCCCATTTCCTACTGTTCCCTCTTGGGACTGCCTAGAATGGGAGGAGAGAGACTAGAGAAAGAGGGGCGTGGGCTTCCCTCCAGCCCTTCTTTCTGCATCATCGTTTTTTGGTTTTTTTTTTTTTCCTTTTTCAAAACAAGGATATTCTCTTGCATAACCATGGCACAAATGAACAGATTTCGGAAATGTCACGTTGATGCAGGACTAGTACCTAATAAACAATCCGTATTTAAATTTTATCAGTTGCCCTAATCATTAGAATCCAATCCAGGACCATGCCTCTTTATTCCCCTTTACTCTAGAAGAAGTCCTCAGCCTTTTTCTGTTATTCATGCCTTGAGGTGTTTCGAAGAGCGCAGGACCCTCCCTAGCCCTTTCTGGGCCTTGTCCAGTCTTCCCAGCTCCCTCCCATGCCCCCCTAGCCTCATCCTTGAGCAGGTCTGAATGAGGTAAGGGATGTGAGTTCCCTCGTAGGGACAACACTTAAGGGGTGCCAAAAAACTCAATTATCCAGAGCAATATTTTTATGTATTTATTTTTTTTACTGTTTTTTCTTGTTTATTTATTTTGAGAGAGAGAGAGCACAGGTAGGGGAGGGGCAGAGAGAGACAAAGAGAGAGAAACTCCCAAGCAGGCTCAGTGCTGTCAGAGCAGAGCCTGATGCAGGATTCGATCACAATGAACCGTAAGATCAGACCTGAGCCACAATCAAGAGTCGACCGCTCAATCGACTGAGCCACCCCTGTGCCCCCCACCCCGCCAACCGAGAGCAATATTTTTAAAAACTCAAAATTAGTGCCAAAATTTCATAAAGAACGAAATATCAGCAGTTTAAGTAAAGACGGGACCGATAGCAGTGCCCCTGTAAGCCATGCTGGAGCCTCAGACAAGAGGGCAATTCAGTAATACCGATCTGGGTTTTATTTAAAATATGTCATTTATCATGGGTTGTTTTTTTTTTTTTTTTTTTGCATTTTTATTTTGAAAAATATTCCATTAAGAAAATAGTATCAATCTTGATTACTGAGTTCTTGGATGCCCCTTACATGTCGTGTCCCCATGCCCTGCACGGTTAGGTCTCCTCCCTTCCAGCATCCTGTCCTGGGAACAAGGGGGAGAGAGAGGTGGGGCTCCCAGCCAGCCACTGTTCTTGTGCCCTGGCCAGAGTGCTGGAGGAGGGAGGGTGGGGCAGGGAGAGAAGAGGAGGGAGAGGAGGGGTACAGAGGCCTGGAGCCCAGCCGGGTTGCTGGCCTGGAGCCCTCTAACAGCTTCCAGCTGCTTCCACACCCACCAGACTTCCTGCCTTGGGAGTGGCTTTGGTTGTCATCCTCCCGCTTCTCATCAAATGTGTGATCAAATTAGATCCTTGATCCTCTCGTCTCTAACAGTCTCCTCTCTCTTAACACTGCATGGTTCCTGTTAGTTGATCCTATTCTGACCCTAGATCTGCCCCTGTTTTCATCTACCCTGGGAGCCCCTTCTGGATCAGTCACCAGAACATCCACCCAGGGCAGGGTGAGCACCGGATGCTGGTCCACGGTCCACAGTCGGAGGCAGTCACCCCCGCTGGGGACAGGTCTTGTGGCAACAGGAAAGAGCTCTGAACCGAGATTGAAAGACCCCATCAGGGTTTAGCCTCCCCTCCCATACGGCAGGTGGGTTATCTCGGCCAAGACTCTATCTCCTTGAACTTCAGGGTTTTTGTTAAAATGAGGGGTGATAATATTTCTGCCTGCCTCATGGGGCCATGAAAGAACCAAATGAGATAAGGATAAGAGTGCTTTGGGGATCATAAAGGGTTATACTTAATATTTTCCCTTCTGTTATAGATAATCCTTCATTTTTATAAAGACCGTATTCAGATCTGCCACATTTTTGACCTGAATCCATGCGAGGTATTCAGGCCGATTCAGGGCCCATGCTCATCCCTGGCTTGAACCGGCATTTCTGTCAGACTAAGTCACCAGGCAAAGCTGGAACCCCAGCCTGTCCCCCCGACCACCCCTTGCCCACATCCATCACAGTGTAAACATAATGGGTGGGACCCAGGAGGAGCTGTTGTGTTGTTTTGTCTTGTACTGATGTTTCAAACGAAAGTTTTTCTACTTTACTGAGGTACAATTAACTGAAGGTAAACTGCATATATTTAAAGGGTAACATCTGATGGGTTTTGTGAAACTACGACTGCGATTAACATAATGTCCCCGGACGTGTGGCTCTCCAGTGTCTTCCTGCCTCTTTGAAATCCTGCCATCTACCCCACTCCCCCTCAAACTTTCATCTGCTTTCTGTCACTATAGATTAGTTTGCATTTAAAATTTCTTATAATGGAGTCATACAGTATACATTTTCCACCTTGGGGGCGTCTGACTTCTTTCACTCGGCATAATTATTTTGAGATGCACCCGTAATAATTCATTTCTTCCTATTGTCAAGGCATAGCCCATTGTATGGGTGTAGCACATACATTGTATTCACCTGTCCGTGGACATTTGGGGTTTTTTGCAGCCTGGGGCTCTGACAAGCTGCTATGAACATTTGTGCACAAGTCTTTGTGTGGACACATGCTTTTGCTTCTTTTGGGTAAATACCTAGGAATCAGTGGTTGTAAGATAACCACATGTTTAACTTATTAAAAAACTGCCAAACTTTCCCAAAGCGGAGGTACCCTTTATATCCTCATCAGCAGTGGATGAGTTCCATTCCCCTACAGTCTTGTCAACACTTGGTATGATTAGTCTTAATTTTAGCTATTCTAGTGGGTGTGTACCGTTATTTCATTGTGCATTCAATTTGCCTTTCCCTAATGACTAATGATGTTGAGCATCTTTTCGTGTACTTGATTTGACATTGTATATCTTCTTTGGTGGAGTCTTTTGCCCATATTTTTTGTGGTGGTGGTGGTGGTGGTGTTTGCCGTCTTAATATTTAGCGGCAAGAGTTCTCTATTCTGGATAAAGATCTTACGTCTAGTACATGTTTGCAAATGTTTCCTCCCTGTTTATGGCTTGCCGTTTCCTTTTTGTAACCGCATCTTTTGAAGAGTGGTTTTTCATTTTGGTGACGTTCAATTTCTTGATGATTTCTTGATGAAGTTGGTGAATTTTGTGTCGTATTTAAGACATTTGCCAAACCGAAAATCACTGAAGATTTTTCTCCTATGGTCTCTCCTAGCAATCTTACAGTTGTGGCTCTTACATTTAGATCTTGATTCCTTTTCGGTTAATTTTTTACGGTAGGGTCAGGGGGCTTGTTTTCGTTTGCCTTAGGTGTAGGGATCTCTGTTTTTTTCCGGCAGCCTGTAGTAAGAAGGCTGTCATTCCCTCATTGAGTTGCCTTTACACCGTTGTGGCAAACCAATTGACCATATATGCATAGATTATTCCTGGATTCTCTATTCTGTCCCATTGATCTATACATATATCTTTATGCCAATACCACATTGTCTTGATTACCGTAGATTTACAATGAGTCTTGAAGTCAGAGAGTCTAAGGCTTCTAACTTTGTACTTCTTTTTGAAAGTTTTTTAGTTATTACAGGTCCCTTGATTTCTATATGCATTTCAGAATCAGCTTGTCAGCGTTTACAAAGGATCGTGTTGAATCTGTAGAAAATACGGGGAGAATTGATACCTTAACGATATGGAATCTTCCAATCCATGCAAACAATATATGTCTCCTTTTATTTACATTTGGTTTAATTTCTCTCAGCAGTGTTTTATAATTTTTAGTATATAGGTCTTTCACATCTTTTGCCAAAGGTATTTCTTAATATTTCACACTTTTAATTCTACTGTAAATAGCGTTTTTAAAATTTCAATTTTCAGGTTAGTAGCTAGAGGTACAACTGATTTTACTATATTGACGGTGTATCCTGAGCCTCTCCCCCTCCCCCCCCCCCCCCCCCCCCCGCTTTTAAAAACTCAATAACAGAACTGGGGCCTGGAAATACTGAGGTGCAGGGCCTTTGCATGATATGATAAGCATTTAAAGTGGTATGTAACAACGTTAGCATCTTTCCCTGTTTTAAGTCAATAAGTCATTCCAGTAGCAGCCCCACAGCCTGCCGTGGCTGTAAAGGGAATGCCAAGAGGGGGTGGGGTGGTGAATCTGACCCTCCACAGGCTGTGCTTCCCTAGATTTCTGAGGGTATTCTTAAGGTCCGACTAGATGGAAATATAGTGCAGCCCCTTTAAGAGACTAGGGCCAACCAGCCATCAGGCCACTGGGAAGGCAGCCTGGGAGATAAGATAAGGCCCCCGGGCTGGTTTAAGCCAGGGTCCTGGGCCACAGTGGCTGGGCTTACTGGTAGACAAACAGGAACCAGGGGTGATAAGGAGGAGGTGCCAGCTGCTAGACCCAGGCTGGCAAGGCCTGGAGCAGCCAGCTCCCTCACTGGGCCCTGAAAGGAGAAGTGGGTATTCATTGTGGGCGTGCAGGGGGAGGGCACTTGCATTCCCCTGTGTATGCTATATATTTATGATCATGTTTTTAACACTCTAATAGAGTATACTTAAAGGCCTTACACGTAGTACATGTTCGATAA